>NC_135967.1:50213940-50467540 GCF_053455715.1 Rhinoraja longicauda | reverse complement strand
CCAAGTGCTGAATAAAAGCCTTTTTCATTTAAACCCTGGTTTTAAAATCTGGTCTGGTTGAATTTTTTCTGCACTATAAGAGCTCCTGCACCTAAGTCCAGTGTCTAGAACCGTAAGGGGTGAGTGGGTCGAACCACTCACGGGGAACCAGTGTGCACGGCCTGGTCAAGGGATCAGAGCAAGGCACGGGGACCTTAGGTCGGGCGAAAGCTCGGCGCAGAAACCCCTTACACTCTATGAATCGAGTATCTGTCACTATGATGAAGGTGGATTTTCCTGCACCTGTCTCTCCCGACACGGCGATGTTCAGCTCGGTCTTGTCCAGCTCTTTCATCTTATTCTCTTGCAGAGGTTGAATCATTTCCGCACCACCCGTTTCAGAGTCGGACTTCAGTTTGCTGAGCTCATCCTGTGTGAAGTCTGTGGGAGTCTCAGACTGAGCCGACTGTTAACTGAAAGGGCCAGCGGCGGGGCGGGCACAGCGGCGTGGGGCGAGTACAGCGGTGGGGCGGGTACAGCGGTGTGGGGTGAGTACAGCGGGGTGGGGCGAGTACAGCGGTGGGGCGAGGACAGCGGTGGGGGGCGTGGACAGCGGTGGGGTGAGTACAGCGGGGTGGGGCGAGTACAGCGGTGGGGTCAGTACAGCGGGGTGGGGCGAGTACAGCGGCGTGGGGCGAGTACAGGGGTGGGGCGAGTACAGCGGCGTGGGGCGAGTACAGCGGCGTGGGGCGAGTACAGCGGCGTGGGGCGAGTACAGCGGTGGGGCGAGTACAGCGGTGGGGGGCGTGTACAGCGGTGGGGTGAGTACAGCGGGGTGGGGCGAGTACAGCGGTGGGGTCAGTACAGCGGGGTGGGGCGAGTACAGCGGAGGGGTGAGTACAGGGGTGGGGCGAGTATAGCGGTGGGGGGCGTGTACAGTGTTGGGGTGAGTACAGCGGGGTGGGGTGAGTATAGCGGTGGGGGTGGTGAGTACAGCGGTGGGGCGGGTACAGCGGTGGGGGGCGTGTACAGCGGTGGGGGGCGTGTACAGCGGTGGGGTGAGTACAGTGGGGTGGGGTGAGTACAGCGGTGGGGGGCGTGTACAGCGGGGGGGGTGAGTACAGTGGGGGTGGGTGAGTACAGCGGTGGGGGGCGTGTACAGCGGGGGGGGGGTGAGTACAGCGGTGGGGGGCGTGTACAGCGGGAGGGTGAGTACAGCGGTGGGGGCGTGTACAGCGGTGGGGGGCGAGTACAGCGGCGGGGCATGTGTTTTGCGGAAAAATATGAGGCAAAATCGGAATAGAGGAAATGAAATAAGAAAGCGGAAACTTCCAGCCAAATTCGGAAGGGTTGGGAGGTCTGTGTGAGAATATTATTCAGGTGAAATAAATGAATGGTTGGAAGTACTTCGCAGTAAGTGTTCCTATCCAACACATCCCCAATCTCAGGGATTTCTCGTCTTGAGTGTTTTTATTTCGGGCAGTAATTTTTCCACTGACATACAGTTCTCCGAACATTAATGAATGAATTGACGAGAAAGATAATTTCTTGTTGCACCTTATTCTTTTTACTCATTTATGTTTGGTGACGGTCGACACATTGTTCGGAAGCTGGGTACGCTCTAATGCCGATGGGTGACTACTTTAATGCTGCTTGGTTCTGTGGCATTTGCCCACAAAGGGACTTTCTGATTCACTGTTACGTTCTGGTCTGAGCTAGACGCAGCTCTAGTTGGAAGGAGCTTGGAGAACATGTGCTAGGGTAATATTGGGAAGGACAGGTTGTCTTTTAAGCAAATACACAGAAAGGGGGGTGGGTATCTGGAACGAACTGCCAGAGGAGGTAGTTGAGCCAAGTACCATGACAGCATTTAAAATATATTTGGACAGGTACATGGATAGGAAAGGTTGAGAGGGATATGGGCCAAACGCGGGCAGGTTGACTAGTGTAGTTGGGTCATCTTGGTCGGAAGGGTCAATTTCCGTGCTGTTTGCCTAGATTAATCTGTGAAAGGTTGAACAGCCGAACATTTAATCCACTGCAGCACAAATGTAAGAAAGTGGAATTTATTTTTAGAGAATATATTCAGAAAGATCTTGACCAGATGAATGTGCAGATAATGATCCCATTGTGGGAGAAACTGGAAATAGGGGTCACTGATTTAAAATGCAGGGATGTCCATTAAAAAAAATGTAGACAGACCTAAAGCCACGATTTTGGGAAATAAAGATTTGATGTTATTATCAGAACAGCAGCTAACTGTTTTAAAACCAGCACAGGGCAAGCAGCAGATATGTGTTCCCGGCTCCTACTCTGAATTTAGATGATTTTATAATCCTTTACACTCTCTGTAAATGTGCTCAGTCTGCTTGGGCCGTGGCAATCTTCTACTTCTTCATCTTAAGCCCTTTGCTCCTCTCGGGAGCGTAGGCCATTGACAAATGTCCTCCACCTCACTCGGTTGTTGGCGGTTCTTGCGAGATCTCCCCAGTTGAGCGCACTATTTTTTATTTTGGCAACATTGGCAGCCTTGCCAGCCTGGAACATGGTTCGGATGCTCCATGTCCCCACAAGGATAGATTTCTTTGGCGTCAGAAGGGGTGTCAGATTCCCAGCGCCCTTGCGGGTTTGGCTGGGAAGTGTCATGTTCCCCGTCGCTGGGGAACCTTCTTCAACCAAGTGTGTCATTTGGTTTTCATTCGTCAAAGTTTCTGTAACTCATACTGTTTTCCAGGGGGTGGGGTAGTTAACCCAACGCCCAACCCCCAACATGGAGGACCAGGGACTACTTTGTCTGCCTCCTCACCCATGACCTGTCCGGTTTGGTTGAACCTGCGCTGTGGCAATCTCCCGGTTGTTAAACACTTCATTTTAGAGCACATGGTATTGGAGGTAGGGTACTCACATGGATAGAAAGTTGGTTGACAGACAGAAAGCAAAGAGTGGGGATAAATGGGTCCCTTTCAGAATGGCAGGCAGTGACTAGTGGGGTACCGCAAGGCTCGGTGCTGGAACCACAGCTATTTACAATATACATCAATGACTTGGATGAAGGGATTAAAAGTACCATTAGCAAATTTGTCGATGATACAAAGCTAGGTGGCAGTGTGAACTGTGAGGAAGATGCTATGAGGTTGCAGGGTGACTTGGACAGGTTGTGTGAGTGGGCGGATGCATGGCAGATGCAATTTAATGTAGATAAGTGTGAGGTTATCCACTTTGGTGGTAAGAATAGGAAGGCAGATTATTATCTGAATGGTGTCAAGTTAGGAAAAGGGTACGTACAACGTGATCTGGGTGTCTTAGTGCATCAGTCACTGAAAGGAAGCATTGCAGGTACAGCAGGCAGTGAAGAAAGCCAATGGAATGTTGGCATTCATAACAAGAGGAGTTGAGTATAGGAGCCAAGAGGTCCTTCTGCAGTTGTACAGGGCCCTAGTGAGACCGCACCTGGAGTATTGTGTGCAGTTTTGGTCTCCAAATTTGAGGAAGGATATTCTTGCTATTGAGGGCGTGCAGCGTAGGTATACTAGGTTAATTCCCGGAATGGCGGGACTGTCATATGTTGAAAGACTGGAGCGACTAGGTTTGTATACACTGGAATTTAGAAGGATGAGAGGGGATCTTATCGAAACGTATAAAATTATTAAGGGTTTGGACACGTTAGAGGCAGGAAACATGTTCCCAATGTTGGGAGAGTCCAGAACCAGGGGCCACAGTTTAAGAATAAGGGGTAGGCCATTTAGAACAGAGATGAGGAAAAACCTTTTTAGTCAAGAGAGTTGTGAATCTGTGGAATTCTCTGCCTCAGAAGGCAGTGGAAGCCAATTCTCTGAATACATTCAAGAGAGAGCTAGATAGAGCTCTTAAGGATAGCAGAGTCAGGGGGTATGGGGAGAAGGCAGGAACGGGGTACTGATTCAGAATGATCAGCCATGATCACATTGAATGGCGGTGCTGGCTCGAAGGGCCGAATGGCCTCCTCCTGCACCTATTTTTCTATTGTCTATTTCCCCAACTCACCTTTTTTTAATTTCCCTCTCCTGACTCTCAGTCTGAAGAAGGGCCTCGACCCGAAACGTCACCCATCTCCAGAGATGCTGCCCGTCCCGCTGTGTTTCTCCAGCATTTTGTATTGATCCTCTTTGTCAGTATTTAATTGTCTATTGCACACCATGGCACATTTACATGCAGGTGTGATGTTGGTTCTGCATCCATCATGCCTGTTAGTTGCTGAATGTATTAAGTCTGTATTACTGGAGGGATGCATTGCATTGCAACAGCGCTGTCAGAAGTGTTTCTCAACACCAGCCCCGATATGATCTTTGCAAATTTCTTCGTATTATTCCTGATCACATAATTTAATCAGTCACACAATGTGGAAATAGGTCATTCTGCCCAACTTGCCCACAAAATACTCAATTGTGCTTTTTATTGTCACACCTTTTAATTGTTAACACAGTGAAATTAGTTTCCTTCACACTGACCAACATGTCCCATCTACACTAGTCCCTCTTGCCTGTGTTTGACCCATATCCATCCTAACCTGTCCTATCCATGTACCTGTCCAAATGTTTCTTAAACATTGCAATAGTACCTGCCTCAACTACCTCCTCCGGCTACTTGTTCCATCCACCCACCACACTTTGTGTGAAAAAGTCACCCTTCAGATCCCTATAAAATCTTTCCCCCTTCACCTTAAACCTACGAGCTCCGGTTCTTGATTCCCATACTCTGGGCAAAAGATTCTGTGCATCTACCTGATCTATTCCACTCATGATTGTATACATCTCTATCAGACCATTATACACCTCTACTAGATTAGTCCTTTACCCAAACTAAATTCAACCCAACTCTTAAATGATCTGTTATTTCATTAATTAAGGGAACCAATTTGCTCAGTGGAATATTTAGAACAGTCTGCAGTCTGAATAAATTACGCCTGTCTTCATTTCTTTAAGTCCCCCATATCTGTAAAGTCTTTATGATGAACCAATTTTTTCTATATTTTATTGATTACCACCTGCGACACAATACCCTGGATTGCATCCTCAATATAGCAGATGACTTTGACTTGTACAGTCTGTGGAATGAGGTGCTGCCCATTGATTAATGTTTGTAAATACTATGTGCATGAGTTGCATGGAATCTTGTACTCTATGGAGGACCTTGGCAACCTGTGGAAAGGTGCAATGCATTTCCGCAGGACACACAACTCTCTTGGTGTTTCTCGAGATACATTGCGCTGTACAACAAAACGCAAGAAAAACGTCAGACCACAATATTTCCATTTCTATTGAAGTTTTATCTTGTACAATCGCAAGGCACAGATATGTATTTATGAGAGAAATATTCGGCATATTGTATGTTAATCACAGAGCGCTTTTCAATTATACAGATCATGAACATAAATTGCGCTGAAAATCAGAATTAATACAGTTCATAAGTTCTAGGAGCAGAATTAGGCCATTCGGCCCATCAAGTCTATTCCACCATTCAATCACGACTGATCTATCCTTCCCATTCAACATGCGTTAAATGAGCATTTACAATTCAGATTTTAAGCTACACATTATTTTTACATAATGTAATGGCAGTTTCTATACCTTCTCAAAGTCCAACTTCGATAGCCATTACTGCTCGGGATGGAATGGAGGTTTAGCTTACGCACGCATCGCACTCTGAGATAACAAAACGAATCTTCCAAACGTCTTTTCTTGATTTATTGGTCTTTATTAAAGTAGCACAATCAAAGAGTAATTCATAACCTTTCATCCTTATCAACTGTTTCTTCATCAAACAATACAGTAAAATTCATATAGTCGTTACCGTGTGGTTCTTGCGAGTGTAGCTGGCGTGAGTATGACTGGTGCGAGCCTGCTAAAGAACTGTATTCTCTCCAACCTCCGAGACTAAACTGACCCACAATCTCTGTTGCTACGTTAGCCTCCTCCCATGTAGACACTCCCCATTACGTATTAAATCACACCCACAAACATGCAAAAAAGGCATAAACTAGAAATATTAAACATAGCCATAATACAATGACAGTAACTAAATTAAGAATAAATGGCTCCTACACACCGGCCCCTAATTGTTCTGCGTATATGACGAAGCAATTACCAATAGATATTAAAAGGAGCTATAAAAGCTTAATATTTATCAAAAACAAAAGTAATATGCATTATCTGTTGGCAATCAAACTTCTTTAGCGATTCTTCGATCTTCTCCTTCACCTTCTAGAAGCAGACATCTTGGTTATCGGTCTTACCAAGATGTTGTCCTTAGTCTGAAGTCGTACAGTAGGGACAAAACCTTTAATGTCTGGCATAATCTACAGTATCCTGCCCATCAACCAAGAACCTCGTGGTGCAGTAGAATCAACTACCAAGACGATATCACCTGGAATAAAATTTATTCTCACTCTCAACCATTGTTGACGCTCTTGAATTAGAGGTAAATATTCTTGTGTCCACCGTTTCCACCGTTACATGAAAAACGAAACCCTTGTGGTTTAACGGTAGATACATCCTTTTTCATTCAATCCTTCGTTTCTACGGGTATTGCGGCAGCAGCAAAACTACATTCCTTAGGTCCTGATCTTCCCTTGATTTTAGTAAAGGTAGAGCCTTTGACGGTTGTTGATTTAGGATCTTGAATATTCCCATAGCATAGGTTTGACATTAACCATACTTCTCTTTCCATGAAATTCACCAGGTCAGGAAGCATGGCCTCTCTATCGTCAACCTCCTGTATCAGGCCTGCTTTATCTCTCCACTTTTCTCTAAGCCTATAGGGCAGTTTTAGAACGATAGCCTTCATACTACTAACAACATTCATTTCTTCCATGTGGCTGCTGTTTCTCATTGAATTACAACAACCACTAAGAAATATCGCAAACTTATGCAAAGCCTTCACATCTTTTGCCTTAATAACTGACCAAGCAAAGGCCTTCTTCACGTATGCGTTAACAATCTTCTGTTTGTTAACAAAATGCTCCTCAAGCTATTTTCTTGCCTTTCGATAGCTCTCATCCGCAGGCAAATGTCGACAACTTTTAACAAGCTGCTTCGAATATCCGCTTGTGTATTGCTCCAGAAATCGTAAACGATCTCTGTGACTTGATCTCACTCCTTCTTCAAACGCTACTATGAAAGTTTCATATTGTAATGTATCACCATCATATTTAGGAATTTCCATTGCGGGTAAGGTGGCAGAAAGATTTTGTTGAACCATGAGCTCGCTGAGTCTCATTTGATTCCTTACCAAATCATAGAATTCATTTTGAAATCCCTGGCTCAGTACAGGTCGATCCGGATAAAATTTGTCACGAGCCCCATAATCATTTGTTTGTCTCTGGCTGGGTGCAGGTAGCTGATGAACAGGCCTCTGAGAAGAGTACTGGGTTGGCTCATTTTGAGCCGTAACAGTCATTGCAAAGGTAGGTTGCTTCGGTCTAGCACCCGGTTGCTTTGGTGAAGTTTTGTCAACCATCCACTTACTCAGTGCCAGTTCGGCATCACGAGACCAGGCTGGCCCTGGCTGTGGGTTGGCTTCAACTGTTGTTTCCAGCTTACAAGCTCCTTCTTGGATCAAGGAACTCCTCTGAGATACTCTCGAGCTGCATCTTGATCCTCGCTCGGCCTTCCAGTATGTCCCTCCTTGCCTCTACAGCTGCCAGCTTCGTGGCTATTTCCAGCCATTCCTTCTCTCTCTTCAGCTGGTCTGCTCGTTCCTCATCCTCCTGGTTCTGCTGTTCTGCTCGTTTCTTAGCCTCTCTCTTCAGCTCTTTCTCTTGTTGCTCAAGCTGGTATGTTTTCTCCAAGGCGGCAGCTTCTAGCGAGACAGCAGCCATCACAGCTTCAGCCTCCATTTGAGCAGAGACCCTCGTAGTTGAACTGGCTACAGAACCAGATTTACGTCTAGATCTTCGTGTTGAGACGTTTGAGACACTATCCTGAGGTGTAATTTCCTCTTCCACCTCAACACCTTGTTGCATTGCACCTTCTACTGTAGAGTGCAACGTTCGAGCCCTGATTTCAGACAACCATTTCTCCGCGTCAGTCATGAAACCATCAAAAATGTTCACCCTTTCTTGGAACCACTGAGTGTCCCATTGGAGTTCTGGCTTGGTCAGTTGTAAACTCAGTAGTGACTTTTGTTTTTCTCCAACCCCATGGTAAAGGTTGAGTAGTTGATCCAGACCAGATTTTACAATGTTCGCATTCTCATCTAATTCCATTAGTTCCTTCTGACAGACAATTAATTTGATGACCTGCTTCCACAACTTGTCACTCTTCTGGCATCTTTCCAGGTAGACTGCTTGCCCTTTTTCCGAAAGATAAATTTCTCTTTTTTCATATCTTCTTGATTTTTGTTCCACATCTCCCTCCTGTGGCGGTTCCTCATACTTACCTGATGGAAGATCCATGATGAATTGGTGCTTATAGCTATGTTCCAGAAACACCAGAAGAATTCACAACAGAATGAGTATTTTTTCAAAACACATCATTAATTCCAAGGCTGAAAGTCTTGGGCCAGCACCTATGGTAAACAATCGCTGGCTGAGCACCTTTTCTTGTAGAAGTTCATAACATAATTAATTTTTCAAGGTTGTGCTCTGCGAGTTTGGTTTCCTTATCTCCTCGTAGCATAAACAAGCTTCTTGTATCGAATAGTACTTCTGCAGAATTTTCTCACAGGCTTTTAAGTTTTTAGACCTTAACTTAAAATTACGACTAAACAGTCGTCTACTCACGGTACCCGGTCAATGAAGTGTTCAATCTTCTAATGATCCAGGTGTCAATTTGGCTTCAACCGGCAGGTTCTTTGTTCCAGGATTTCAGCTCTAATCTCTGGCACAGATTCAGCTTCTTCTTCAATTCCACTGTTGCATCGGATGTTGCTTGTAGAACAAGTCTTTCTTAGATTCTTCTGTTAGAATAGTTTTTTACTTTAGTCCACTCAGAGAAAGTTCTTTACTCTACTCCACTGAGAGAAGTTCTTTACTCTACTGCATTCAGAGAAGAGTTCTTTACTCTACACCACTCAGAGAAGTTCTTTACTCTACTCCACTGAGAGAAGTTCTTTACTCTAATGTAATGGCAGTTTCTATACCTTCTCAAAGTCCAACTTCGATAGCCATTACTGCTCGGGGATGGAATGGAGGTTTAGCTTACGCACGCATCGCACTCTGAGATAACAAAACGAATCTTCCAAACGTCTTTTCTTGATTTATTGGTCTTTATTAAAGTAGCACAATCAAAGAGTAATTCATAACCTTTCGTCCTTATCAACTGTTTCTTCATCAAACAACACAGTAAAATTCATATAGTCGTTACCGTGTGGTTCTTGCGAGTGTAGCTGGCGCGAGTATGACTGGTGCGAGCATGCTAAAGAACTGTATTCTCTTCAACCTCCGAGACTAAACTGACCCACAATCTCTGTTGCTATGTTAGCCTCCTCCCATGTAGACACTCCCCAATATAATTCCTTTCAAGAGATCATAATATTTTGTCATGTTATCTATTGATTTTTGTGTTATAAATTCATGGTTTTTACCTGTGCTAATAAAAATGTCGAAAGATTGTTTAGTTGTGTTGCATAATTATTATCTATATAATTATTAATTCTACCCCCATCTCCACGTGTTAATATAAAGCTCTAAAGGGAGAAGAAGCAAGAATTGTTTTACCATTTTAATAGTTCTTCAATTATTCGCAATGGCATTCAAGGTTTTTAAAAACCATGACAGCTTCTTGCGTGTGGGATGTAAAGAAAATAGGTGCAGGAGGAGTCCATTTGGCCCTTCGAGCCAGCACTGCCATTCATTGTGATCATTGCTGATCATCCACAATCTTTTTAGTAAATTCTGTGATTGGGGCTTCTTCATCATTGTGATGCAAGGGAACTTCAACACGGTGAAAATCTGACCCAACTATAAACCTCAGAGGTTTGTAGGGATGATGTATTTGCATTTTTTCAATAATTTGTGTGCTTTACTACACCTCTTTTTTGCTAAATATCCGCAGCGTTCCAGCTGCATTTTTATGCCTGTCAAATTGGCTGCATACTGTAAGGTGCTGTTGATTGGTACCTGGCAATGGTGCAACGGGTAGGTCTGCTGCCTCAGTACCAGAGATCCGGGTTTGATCTCTACCGAGGGTACAACCTGTGTGAAGTTTGCATGGTTTCCATGTGACCATGTGAGTTTCCACTGGGGTGCTCAGGTTTCCACCCACACCCCAAAGACGTGTAGGATTGTAGGTTAATTGATCTCTGTAAAATTGCCTCTCGTGTGGAGTGAGTGGATGAGAGAGTGGGGTAAAGTGGACATAGTGTGAAAGGGCGATCAATGGTCGGTGTGGAATTGGTGGGCTGATGGACCTGTTTCCATGCTGTATCTCCAAACTGAAAGTTCACCAAACTGTGCCTTCTATAGGCACATACTTAATAACATTTCACCTTGATTGTTACAGAGCTTGTGAATTTGTGGAAGTAAAACCTGTCCATCTCACTGGTGGTTCTTCGTCATCATAAATATACTATCCCTCTTCTAGTTATCCAGCAAGATTTGGCATTTGACTTCTTCAGTCTATTGATTACTTTCAATCTATTGAAAGTAAGCATGCAGGTACAGCTGGCAGAGATGAAAGCTAATGGTATGATGGCCATCATCACGTGAGGATTTGCGATAAGGAGCAAGGAGGTCCTACTGCGGTTGTATAGGGCCCTGGTGAGACCGCACCTGGAGTATTGTGTGCAAATTTGAGGAAGGACATTATTGCTCTTGAGGGAGTGCAGCATAGGTTCACCAGGTTAATTCCCAGGATGGCGGGACTGACATATGATGAAAGAATGGGTCGACTGGGCTTGTATTCACTGGAATTTAGAAGGGTGAGAGCGGATCTTATAGAAACATATAAAATTCTTAAAGGATTGGACAGGTTAAATGCAGGTAAAATGTTCCTGATGTTGGGGGAGTGCAGAACCAGGGGCCACAGTCTAAGAATAAAGGGGAGGCCATTTAAAACTGAGATGAGAAAAAACGTTTTCACCCAGAGAGTTGTGAATTTGTGGAATTCTCTGCCACAGAAGGCAGTGGAGGCCAATTCACTGGATGAATTTAAAAGAGAGTTAGATAGAGCTCTTGGGGCTAGCGGAATCAAGGGGTATGGGGAGAAGGCAGGCACGGGTTACTGATTGTGGACGATCAGCCAGGATCATGTACGGGCAAATGAGATCAGTTGAACTTGGCATAATGTTTGACACAAACACTGTGGGCTGAAGGGCCATTCCTGTGCTGTACTCTTCTATGTTCTAATGTCAAACGCTACCCTCACCACCCTCTCCGCACTCTCCGTCAGTTCCTTCAGCGCACCTCTCAGGATCTTGAAGGTCATGAGAAACGATGAACCTGCTCCAAAAATGGAGCCAATGACTGGGACAAAGTCTAGAGCTAATTCCAGGGCTGAAACCGTCACAATAGCAGCTCCCCAACCTATCCTAGCAATTATATCTAGAGTTATTTTTCCCAGCAGGGGAGAGTTTGCTGCTGCTTTCAGCTCCTCCATGGATTTACCTGTTCTGTCGGCCAGTCGCTGAAGGGAAGTGTCATTAAGACCCAGGCATTTCCTGAATTGGATGATTGCTCCAATCAGTATGGGAATGTCACACGCGAGAGAGACTCCAGGGACAGGGATGGCTCCTAATGATCCCGAGAGGATCGCCAATGCCCAGATCCCCTTCTTCAGCAACTCACTTTTCTTCTGAACAATCTCCACGCTGAGGTTGGGAAGGGCCAGGACAAAGATCCTTTTCTTTATATTTGGTAAATCACCTTCCAGTGCTTTATTCAACTCACAAAAATCATACTGATCCTGTTCAAAACTGGATATCAGGAACACCCTGGGATCAGTGATCCCGACCTTCCCCAACCCACAGAGGCAGTCACTCCGGATTATTTCCAATTCTGCATTTTTATCAAATTCCTTCCGTTCCTTCTTCATTGTGTTAAGGTCAGCGTCAATCTTCGAGCGAACAAAATAGAACCTCTTCCCCAGCCGCTGAATCTCATTGGCAAGTTTTGCATCATTCTCTTTGAATCGACTAGCTGACACTATGATGAAGAAATCGTATTTTTTAAATTGCATTTTCTTCAGGTAGGAACTCGCTGTTAATCGTGTAGATCCGATCCCCGGCAGGTCCCAGTAGCGGACATTGGGCAGATTGGGATGTGGGTATCCGGTTGGCTCCATTGTAGTCTCTGTGGGGCCAACCGCAGCCGCTCCCTCATCTTTGCCACGAAGCCCTCTCATGGTGTTGATGAAGGTGGATTTTCCTGCACCTGTCTCACCCGTCACGGCGATGTTCAGCTCGGTCTTGTCCAGTTCTTTCATTTTATTCTGTATCATGGGTTTAATCTTTTCCACACCACCCGTTTGGAAGTCGGACTTCAGTTTGCTGAGGTCATCCTGCGTGAAGAATGTGGGGGTCTCAGACTGAGCCGCCTGTTGACTGAAAGGAAACATGTGTTGGAACATGACCGAAAGGAAACATGTGTTGGAACATGACTGAAAGGAAACATGACTGAAAGAAAACCATGACAGTTTCCAGTTGAAACAGCATCCAAATACATTGCACATTGCATCATGACCAGATATCCTCGTGTCAATCTGACCTATTGATTGTACAGCATGCTAAACAAAGCTTTTCACTGTACTTCAGTACACATGCACAACAATAAGGGTAAATATAGTTATGGTTGAAATGCTTTTCCTGTTACAGAGCAAAGTGAAGAGATATTCTGTGCAGTGGGATTATAAAGGGACATATAAAATTATGAGGAACATCTGTATGGTGATTAATCACTTGTCTTTTTCTCAGGGTAGGTAATCAAAATCTAGATGGTTTCCAGTTGAGGGGGAAATATGACTGGTGGCTATTTGGAACTAGCTGTCAGAAAAGCATTCAGAGAATTGGCCCCCACTGCCGTCTGAGGCAGAGAATTCCACAGATTTACAACTCTCTGACTGAAAAAGGTTTTCCTCATCTCCGTTCTAAATGGCCTACCCCTTATTCTTAAACTGTGGCCCCTGGTTCTGGACTCCCCCAACATTGGGAACATGTTTCCTGCCTCTAGCATGCCCAATCCTTTAATAATCTTATATGTTTCAAAACTAGCTGTCAAAAAAGTGGTGGAGACAGGTACAATGATAATAATCATAATTGTAATTTATGAACCAATTATGTTTTGCAACATACGAGGAATGTGGTTGGCCTTACAGTCATACCAAAAAAGCACAAGGCAAAGAGTGGCAATAAAGGGGGCTTTTTCTGGTTGGCTGCCAGTGACCAGTGGAGTTCCGCACGGGTCAGTGCTGGGGCTATTAATATTTGGATGAGGGGATCGAAGGCTTTGTGGCCAAGTTTGCAAATGATACGAAAATAGGTGGAGGGGAGGTAGTGTAGAGAAAGCCAGGACTCTACAGAAGGACTTGGACAGGTTGGGAGAGTGGGCAAAGAAGTGGCAGATGGAATACAGTGTAGCAAACTATGGACTCATTCATTTTGATAATAGGAATAAAGGCGTAGACTATTTCCTAAATGGCAAGAGATTCCACAAATCAGAGATGGAAAGGGACTTGGGAGTCCTGGTGCACTATTCCCAAAAAGTTAATTTGCAAGTTGAATCGGTAGTAAGGGAGGCAAACACAATGGCAGCATTTATTTCAAGAGGACTAACATACACAAACAGGGATTTAATGCTGAGGCTCTGTAAGATGCTGGTCAGGCTGCAATTTGGAGTATTGTGAGCAATATTTGGCCCTATATAGAAACATAGAAAATAGGTGCAGGAGGAGGCCATTCGGCCCTTTGAGCCCCCACCACCATTCATTGTGATCATACCTGATCATCCACAATCAGTAACCTGTGCCCAACTTCTCCCCATATCCCTTGATTCCACTAGCCCCCAGAGCTCTATCTAACTCTCTTAAATTCATCCAGTGATTTGGCCTCCACTGCCTTCTGTGGTAGCGAATTCCACAAATTCACAACTCTATGGCTGAAAACGTTCCTTTTCACCTCAGTTTTAAATGGCCTCCCCTTTATTCTAAGATTGTGGCCCCTGGGTCTGGACTCGCCCAACATTGGGAACGTTTTTCCTGCATCTAGCTTGTCCACTCCTTTTATGATTTTATATGTCTCTATAAGATCCCCTCTCATCCTTCTAAACTCCAGTGAATACAAGCCTAGTCTTTTCAATCTTTCCTTATATGACAGTCCCGCCATCCCAGGGATCAATCTCGTGAACCTACGCTGCACTGCCTCAATTACAAGGATGTCCTTCCTCAAATTAGGAGACCAAAACTGTACAGCTGGAATGGGGTTAGGAGGGAGAGATAGATCAGCCATGATTGACTAGCGGAGTAGACTTGATGGGCCAAATGGCCTAATTCTGCTCCTGTCAGACCATGAACATGGTCATTTGGAGTATCGCCTGCAGTTCTACTCACCCATTGGAGGAAGGAGAGGGGAAGCCCCGTTTTCTGAAGAATGAGGACATCTCTGATGCCCTAGTGTGAAACACCTCATCCCGGGCGCAGATGCGGCGTAGACGGAGGAATTGGGAGATGGGGATAGACTTTTTGCAGGAGACGGGGTGGGAGGAAGTGTAGTCCAGATAGCTGTGCGAGTCAGTGGGATTATAGTAGATGTCAGTCACTAGTCTTTCTCCTGTGATGGAGATGGTGAGGTCCAGAAATGGTAGGGAGATGTCGGAGATAGTCCAAGTATAATTAAGCGCAGGATGGAAATTGGAAGTGAAGTGTATGAAGTCAGTGAGTTCTGCATGGGTACAAGAGGTAGCACCAATGCAGTCGTCGATGTAGCGGAGGTAGAGTTTGGGGATGGGCCAGTGTACATCTGGAACAGGGATTGTTCGACGTACCCGACAAAGAGGCAGGCACAGCTAGGGCCCATGCGAGTGCCCATAGCTATGCCTCTGGTTTGGAGGAAGTGGGAGGAGTCAAAGGAGAAGTTATTAAGGGTAAGAACCAGCTCTGCTAGGCGGAGGAGAGTGTTGCTAGATGGGGATTGGCTGGTTCTACGGTCGAGGAAGAAGTGGAGGGCTTCAAGACCATCCTTGTGGGGGATGGAAGTGTAGAGTGCTGCCTGACCTGCTGAGTTACTCCAGCATTTTGTGAAAAAAACTGCCTGGATTAGAGGGTATAGCTATCAGGATAGGTTGGACAAATTTGGATCTTGTTCTCCCGAATGCTAGAGGTTGAGGGGGATACCCGATGGACAGAATCTTTTTCCCCAGGATGGAAATGTCAAGGAATATCTAGCACAGCTCTCAGGTTAAAGGAGTAAAGTGTAAAGAACATTTATGGGGCAAGTTTTTACACTGGAGAGTAACGGGTGCCTGGAACGTACCACATAGGGTGATAGTGTAAACAGATATGGCAGTGGCGTCTAAGAGGCTTTTGGCGAGGCACATGGGTATGCAGGGTATGGAGGGATATAGATCGTGTGTTGGCTGATGCAATTAGTTTACCTTGGCATTATGTTCAGCAGAGACATTGTGGGCTGAAAGACCTGATCCTGCACTGACTGGCCCACATCACGACACTGCAAGTCTATCCACTAGCCTCAAGGATGGGGTCAGGAATGTTCTGGGTAAAGCTGCAACCACAGATCCATCTTCCCTACTTGCCTGCAATGAGCACAGCTCAAACAACACTGTGCACCGTCCCACACTCAAAATGATCACATCTTCCACGACCAACACACAATGGGTTCACTGTGTGCCAAGCACAAGATGCCATGCTGCTACTTACCTGAGCTACTCTGAGAACAACTCCAAACCCCAAAACCTTCACCAACAAGCATTTTAATGCAAAGGGATGCTGCCACCATTAGCATGCACAGCATGCTGCTTATGAAAGATATCACTGTTCCTTCTGAAGGAAGGACTCAGCTATTGAGGAAGTATGACCGGACCACTTGCTCAGGGCAGTTAAAAATGGATATGAATTGGTTGTCTTGACTCCAATGTCTTTATTGTACAAAGAGATTAGATGCAAAGAGAAAGGACTTCAGTTGCCGATCAACTAGCACTCTCCTGTAACAATGGGCAATCTGAGCACTGGCCATGCCCTGCGCTGGCAGGTTGTACTGAGGCAAGGAGACACAGGGTGACAAGGTACAGGGTGACAGGGAGACAAGGTGACCGGGAGACAAGGTGACAGGGAGACAGGCAGACAAGGTGACAGCGAGACAGGGAGACAGGGAGACAAGGTGACAGGGAGACAGGGAGACAAGGTGACAGGGAGACAGGGAGACAAGGTGACAGGCAGACAAGGTGACAGGGAGACAGGGAGACAAGGTGACAGGGAGACAGGGAGACAAGGTGACAGGGAGACAAGGTGACAGGGAGACAGGGAGACAGGCAGACAAGGTGACAGGGAGACAGGGAGACAAGGTGACAGGGAGACAGGGTGACAAGTTGCGGCGTGTCCGGACCTACCTGGAGCTGCCTCCTCCCATTTCTGATCTCTGTGTGTCGCTGCTGGCCTGTGTGATGATCCAGTGATCCTCGCGCTGCGCTGAGGTGAGGTCGGGGATCAGAACTCCTCTTCGTCCTTGGATGTGCGAGTCTTCTCCTTCAAGAGGAAAGTAGTGAGAGAGTGAGTGCTGGTTTGTTCTGTACCAGAAATCCCTGAGGCTATTGGGAATATCACCCTTAATCGGGATGGGTTTAATGCAATCTACTAGAAAGTGGGCATGTACTCGCTGGAGTTTAGGAGGATGAGGGGGACATCATTGAAACTCACCAAATAGTGAAAAGCCTGTGTAGAGTGGATGCGGAGAGGGTGTTTCCACTAGTGGGAGAGTCTCAGAACTAAAGGACGTTCCTTTAGGAAGGAGAGGGGATCTTAT
This sequence comes from Rhinoraja longicauda, assembly GCF_053455715.1. Taxonomy (NCBI): domain Eukaryota; kingdom Metazoa; phylum Chordata; class Chondrichthyes; order Rajiformes; family Arhynchobatidae; genus Rhinoraja; species Rhinoraja longicauda. The sequence continues at coordinate 50,450,617 of NC_135967.1, read as the reverse complement.
TGAAACGTATAAGATTATTAAGGGGTTGGACACATTAGAGGCAGGAAACATATTCCTAATGTTGGGGGAGTCCAGAACCAGGGGCCACAGTTTAAGAATAAGGGGTAGGCCTTTTAGAACAGAGATGAGGGAAAACTTTTTCAGTCAGAGAGTTGTGAATCTGTGGAATTCTCTGCCTTAGAGGGCAGTGGAGGCCAATTCTCTGAATACAGTCAAGAGAGAGCTAGATAGAGCTCTTAAGGATAGCGGAGTTAGGGGGTATGGGGAGAAGGCAGGAACAGGGTACTGATTGAGAATGATCAGCCATGATCACATTGAATGACGGTGCTGGCTCGAAGGGCCGAATGGCCTACTCCTGCACCTATTGTCTATTGTCTATTGAGATGAGCAGGAATCTCTTTAGGTAGAAGGTGGTGAATCTGTGGAATTCATTGCCACCGAAGGCTGTGGAGACCAAGTCAATGGAGTTCTCTCAGGCAGAGATAGATTCTCCAATGTTATGGGTGTCAGGGGTTATGGGGAGAAGACAGGAGAATGGGGTCAAGAGGGAGATATAGATCAGCCATGATTGAATGGTGGAGTAGATGATGGTCCGAATGGCCTCAGCTATTACATCTGATAGAGAACAATGTTACTTACCAGTGACAAATTCCCCACCATCAACATGTGGCAGGGACTAGTTGGGCCGATCAATCGAAATGAGCAGGTACCGAAACAATGTCCATAACCAGGGGTCACAGTTTAAGAATAAGGGGGAGGCCATTTAGGACTGAGATGAGGAAAAACTTCTTCACCCAGAGAGTTGTGAATCTGTGGAATTCTCTGCCACAGAAGGCAGTGGAGGTCAATTCACTGGATGTTTTCAAGAGAGAGCTAGATTCAGCTCTTAAGGCTAAAGGATTCAAGGGATACGGGGAAAATGCAGGAAAGGGTTACTGATTTTATATGATCAGCCATGATTGTACAGGGTCCACATTACAACACAAGTACATATTAAACCCCCCAATTTAGCTTCTTTTACCATCAGCACTTGCCGCTCAATCAATAAGCAAAATGATCAAAGCTGCAATAATAATTTTCGGTTACATGAGAAACAAAGTTTTCATATAATCACAGAATCTAAAATAATACCGGTTACAGCTTACCCAGTCCATCCCACCTCCTCCTCCTCCGCCCCACCACCCCCTCCTCACCCACTCAACCCCCCTTCCTCCTCCCACACCCCCCCTCCTCCTCCTCCCCGCCACCCCCATCCCCCCTCAGTTACTCGACACCCCCTCCTCCTCCTCCCCAAACCCCTCACCTGCTCGACCCCCTCCTCCTCCACCACCTCACGCACTCCATCGACTCATCCTCCCCCCCACTCACCTCAACCTCTCCATCTCCCCTCCTCCACCTCCCCCCACCCCATCCCCCCTCATCCACTCAACCCCTCCACCTCCCACCCCCCTCCTCCTCCCTGTCACCCCACCCCCCTCACCCACTCCATCCCACCTCCTCCTCCCCCCACCCCTCTCACCCGCTCCCTCCCCCATAACCCCCTCCATCCCCCCGCTCACCCATCCTTCACCCTCTCCTCTTCCTCCTCCCCCCCTCCCTCTCCCTCTCCTCCCCCCTCCCCTGATGCTCTCGTCACCCCCTCCCTCCCTCCCGGCCATTGCCTACTGTCGTCACTCGTGCGAGGCCCGGCAACGCCGCTTAAAGCTCCCCCCGGGTTGGGTCGTGCGAGGAGGGAGAGGAGGGCACAGAGCGCGGCGCTGCCGTCAGGCGGGCGGGTGCTCCCCTCTCGGAGCGGGAGAGGCGACGCCAACTCCCGTCGGCCAGCGCGGCCCGGCCTGAGGAATGGCAGGTGCGAGGCATGCCGGGACGGGAGGCGGTGCGGGGGGCGCATTAGTTAAAGGTCCGGGTGGGGTGGGGGGGGGGGAGGGAGCTCATCTGTTGAAATCGTGCGTTGTGAGCTCACATGCTCAATACCCGGGGCGGGGGGGCGGTGGGGGGGGGGGACGGGACGGGTGAAGTGTGTGTGAGTGAATACACAATGGACTGAATACATCACGGGGGGGAGGGGGGGAGGGGTGGGGGGTTGTTGGGGGGGGGGTCAATTTGGACACAATTCTAACTGCGATATTGCCGCATAAACTGCGATCTTGGAGTGAAAACGAAACTGCAACCGCGAAAACAAATATTTCCGAGAAAGGTGTTTACTGAACACGCAAGCAAGGTTTAGCAAGATGAAAACTAACATACACACACTCACTCACGCACACTCTCTCTCACTCAAACACACACACACACACAACGGCTGCCCTGGTCGAACAAACCCAGTGAACACGATTCCAAGCCGCACTTTTGCCAACTCTCACTTCAATTCATCCCGTTAATGAAAACCAAGTGCACTGGAGACGTGAAATAAAAATAACATCAAACGCTAGAAACGGTCAGCAGCCCAGGCAGCCAATGGATCCTGGAGCTGAAACACTCAACTCAGATTTGATAACTTAGAAATAACTTAGAGATAGACACAAAAAGCTGGAGATGAGGAAGAACTTTTTCAGTCAGAGAGTGGTGAAGGTGTGGAATTCTCTGCTTCAGAAGGCAGTGGGGAGGCCAGTTCGTTGGATGCTTTCAAGAGAGAGCTGGATAGAGCTCTTAAGGATAGCGGAGTGAGGGGGTATGGGGAGAAGGCAGGAACGGGGTACTGATTGAGAGTGATCAGCCATGATCGCATTGAATGGCGGTGCTGGCTCGAAGGGCTGAATGGCCTACTCCTGCACCTATTGTCTATTGTCTAACTCAGCGGGACAGGCAGCATCTCTGAAGAGAGATAACTCAGAAACTGATGACAGATTCTCTCCGCGGCTGCTGCCTGTCTCACTGAGTGTTTGAACAGTTTCCAGTGCCGCTGCTCCGGTTCTGGTAATTACCTACTTCGGTTCAGGAGGAGACTCCGTCAGTGAACGTCCGCTGTGGTCGCCGCTCCAGTCGTTGCGTGCCTCTCACCTTGTCAAGTACTTGTTCCTCTGTCCCTCGCTCCCCCTCCCCCTGCCCAGTTCACCCACTGTCTTCCTGTCTCCACCCATATCCTTTCTTTGTCCCGCCCCCCCGACATCAGCGTAACGAAGGGTCTCGACCCGAAACGTCACCCATTCCTTCTCTCCAGAGATGCTGACTGTCCCGCTGAGTTACTGCAGCATTTTGTGATGCCTTCGTGTCAAGTATTTGGATGGATTGCTGCACCTTATCAATAAGGCTCAAGATGTGTGTGCGCCGAGTGACTTTACACTTTACCCGCCGGCGCGTCTCAGCCCCTCAGACCCGGGGCAGTGTGGAAACAGAGACGGCTAGGCGACAATTATACCGATAATGAGAATCACACGCAGGTCACAGGGAGAATCTGTCCAGACAGAAACCGTAGTCAGGATCGAACCCGGGTCTCTGGCGCTGCAGGCGCTGTAAGGCTGTAACTCTGCGGCTGCGCACATTATATAAACAAGCCCAGTCTGGGGTCACCGGCAATGGACTGAATACATCACGGGGGGAAACAAGACAGACACAAAATACTGGAGTAACTCAGCGGGACAGGGAGCATCTCTGGATAGAAGCAATGGGTGACGTTTCGGGTCAAGACCCTTCAGAATGAAGTCAGGGGAGAGGGAGTACGAATAGATTCAAACCTCGGCTTCAAAACCAACATTGGCTACCCTCCAGTCCACAAGAACTGACCCAAAGTCGAGAGAACATTGGGGCCACCTCCTTGAGTACTCTGTGATGCAGACCATCAGGCCCTGGGGATTTGTCTGCCTTCAGTCCCAACAGTTTACCTAACACCAGTTCCTGACTAACGTGTTGTTATCTGGGAGAAGGGAACAACAAAGAAAACAGAGATAAAATGTAGTCGGAGACACAAACAGCAGAACTGGGAAAGGGAAGGGATGGCGAGAGAGAGGGAGAGCAAGGGTTACTTGAAGTTAGAGGTCAATGTTCGTACCACTGGGGTGCAAGCTGCCAAGTGAAATATGAGGTGCAGTTCCTCCAATTTGCGCTGGGTCTCCCTCTGGTAATGGAGGAGGCCCAGGATAGAAAGGTCAGTGTGGGATTGCGAGGGGGAATTAAAGCGTTTAGCAACCGGCAGATCAGGTAGGTTTAGGCAGACTGGGCGGAGGTGTTCTGCGAAACAATCGCCGAGCCTTTGCTTGGTGTCGCCGATATATAGGAGTCCACACCTGGAACAGCAGATACAGGAGATGAGGTTGGAGAAGGAGCAAGTGAACCTCTGCCTCACATGAAAGGACTGTCAGGGTCCTTGGATGGAGTCGAGGGAGCAGGTAAAGGGACAGGTGTTGCATCTCCTGCGGTTGCAGGGGAAATACCTGGGGAGGGGGTGGTTTAGGTGGGAAGGGGCGAGTTGACCAGGGAGTTGCGGAGGGAACGGTCTCTGCAGAAAGTGGAAAGTGGTGGGGATGGGGAGATGTGGTGAGTAGTGGGATCCCGTTGGAGGTGGTGAAGATGCCGGAGGATTATGTGCTGGATGCGACGGCTGATGGGGTGGAAGGTGAGGACAAGGGGGACTCTGTCCCTGTTGTGACTGGGGGAGGGGGAGCAAGGGCAGAGCTGCAGGGTACCGAGGGGACACGAGTGAGGTGTGATGTGTGTGTGTGTGTGTGTGTGTGCGTGCGTGTGTGTGTGTGTGTGCGTGTGGGTGTGTGTGTGTGCGTGTGTGTGTGTGTGCGTGTGAGTGTGCGTGTGTGTGCGCGTGTGTGTGAGTGTGTGAGTGTGCGTGTGTGTGCGCGTGTGTGTGAGTGTGCGTGTGTGTGTGCGTGCGCGCTTGTGTGTGTGCGTGTGTGTGTATGTGAAAGTTTGGGGTCAAGGGCATTGGACTGAATACATCACGGGGGTGGGGGGCAATTTGGACACGTTTGTAACCACGATATTGTCGTCTTTTGTTTCACATAAACTGCGACCCCGGAGTGGAAACGAAACTGCAGTCGAGAAAACAAATGCTTTCCGTGAAAGGGTGTTACCCGGAAACCCCAGCATTGGCGAGACAAAATCAAAGAACTGCAGATTCAAGTTAATACCAAAGATAGACAGACAATGCTGGAGTAACTCAGCGGGTCAGGCAGCATCTGTGGGGCAGAGGGATGGATGACGTTTTGGTGGGTGAGAACGTTCTTCAGAGTGAAACTACGGGGTGGGAGTGGGGGGGAGAGTGATGAGTTGGAGGCGAGGAAAGCCCAGGACTAAACAGGGCTGGCAGCAAATGACCTCAGGCAGGACGGTGCCTGGCCAGTGTGGGCCCATTGCTGGCCAGTGTGGGCCCATTGCTCGCCAGTGTGGGCCGATTGCTCGCCAGTGGGGGTTTGCTCTCTGGAGGGATACAATGGGGTGAACTGTGAATCTGGTTAAATGACGAGGGTGGAGGAAGACGGGAGTTTTAGTACAAGTTAATGTTAAAGTCTGTAGCAGTCTGGTCTCAACCTGAAACGTCACCCATTCCTTCCCCCCAGAGTTGCTGCCTGTCCCACTGAGTTACTGCAGCATTTTGTGTTGTAAAATAACTGCAGAAGCTGGTAGAAATCGAGGGTATCACAAAATGCTGGAGTAACTCAGCGGGTCCGGCAGCATCTAGGAGAGAGGGAGTGGGTGACGTTTCGGGTCGAGACCGTTCTTCACGTTTCGGGTAGAGACCCTTCTTTGTGTCTATGTGAGCTGTGCAAGTTGCCAGCCTTCGTTTTAGACAGTGGCTTCAGACAGACATCTGATCCAGGGCCCGCAGGGACCCACCTGGAGGGCCGGCGAGCAGACCGGCCGCGGGAGGGAGGGAGGGAGGGCGGGCACTGGTTGGACGGGGGAGTGGGCCATTGGACTTGAGCTATGTTCATCCACAGGAGTGTTTCATCCACAGGAGTGTTTCCTGTTCCCTGCCGCTTTAATTCACAACCCCCCTCCCGCCTTAGCCGTTCCACCTGTGTCCTCCTGCACTGTTACGGTGATCCCAGGAAACAACGCCTCACCTTTGGTTGGGCACCTTGCAGCCTTCTGGGCTTAGAGTGGAATTCTCCAACGTTAGGTAACTTTCGTTCTGTTTGTATCAGGACTGGGCATCTTTGTAAAGCAGCATCTGCAGTTCCTTCTTACATGTTTTTCAGGCGACTCCTTTGCATTCATTTGTACAATCTGACGCACCAGAAATGTCCCACTCAACCAGATAGATACCACCCAGATGTTGACATCATTATAAACCTTCTGTGCATTCCATTACCGCACAGATACATGAACTATCAAGTCAAGTCAAGTCAAGTCAATTTTATTTGTATAGCACATTTAAAAACAACCCACGTTGACCAAAGTGCTGCACATCTGATTAGGAAAAAAAAAGAAACATACAGTGGCAGGCAGCCAAACACAACGGCGCGGCCATCTTGAACAAAATGTTTAACTAAAGCAGAATGGTGTCCCGCGGCCGCGCCGCACCGGGCGATGGAAGGCCCCGCGGCCGAGCCGCACCGGGCGCTGTTCAGTCCGGCGGCCGTGTAGGGTAGCGTTAATATGCAGTGATCGCTGGTCAGTGAGGTCTCGGTGGGCAGATAGACCTGTTTCTACGCTGTATCTCTAAAGTAAACTAAAACAACTCATGAGATCTTGATTGAACATAGTAATCAAACCTACTTCCTCCTTACAAGTAGGTTCTCTTAAGATAGACACGAAATGCCGGAGCAACTCAGCGGGACAGGCAGCATCTCTGGAGATCAGAGAATAATTCGGCCAGAAGAGAAAAAAGGTCAAGAGTTCCACGACTTTATTGGTTTTAAGTTGATAAATACATATTTTACAAATGTACACCTGAGTTTGCGGATCAGAAGTTTGGCGATAAGGATCGATTTATGTTAAACTTCAGGTGGGACAAATTTTGACAGACTTTCAATTCGACACAAAGGATGCTTGCAACGAGAGAAATGAATCGGAATGCAACGTGACAGCTTTGAAACGAAGCTTCCTCCCAGCGCAGGTTTCAGCTCTGCACAATGCTGCAACTCCCCATCAACCGCTCCAGCAGCAACAACGTCTCGACCTTGCAAAGCTCATCTTGGAACATCACCAGGGCTGCATCCGGCCCTAAACGCCCACACACACACACACACACACAACATGTTTCCTCGCGATACAGCCGACGGCACATCTCAGCGACGGGCTACATCATGTCTGTAAGAGAGGCAACACAATTTACTCGTAGCACGCTCCCTAAAAGCCAGGGCAATTAGCAGCGGGGGAGGGCGAGAGTTCACTGCCCTTTAGTCCAGAGATACAGCGTGGACACCGTGTCTCCAGAGAGCGGATATTCAGAGAGCGGTGTGTCCTTGAGAGCGGTCCTGACCTACCATCATCCACCTCATTGGAGACCCTCAAACTATGTGTAATGGGACTTTCCCTTGCACTAAACGTTATTCTATTCCTCCTGTGTCTGTACACGGTGGACGGCTTGAATGTAATCATGTATAGTTTTTCTGTTGACTGGATGGTTCTCAACAATATAGTGTTTCACTGTATTTCATTCTGTCTTGGTACAAGTGACAAGAAAATAAACTAAACGGCCCTTCGGCCCACCGAGTCTGCGCCAACCAATGATCGACACACACTAGTTCCATCCTACACACCAGGGGCAATGTACAGAACGCAATCAGCCACAAACCTCAGTTCAGTTCAGTCCCTGCTCGTCTTTGGAGTGTGGGAGGAAACCGGAGCACTGGAGAAAATGCGTGCAGTCACAACTAAGGAGAGCGTACAAACTCCGTACAGACAGCACTCGCTGTCAGGATCGACCCCAGGTGTCGCACTGCGAGGCAGCAACTCTACCGCTGCGCCGTTGTTAGCTGCAGTGTAGTAATTACTATTTTGTTTAAAACTGTGTTTTGGAAAAAAAGAGAAATGTTTGCAAAGTTACATCATTCTTCCTTTCCAAAAGTGTTTGGCTGGTCTTGCCCAGAAACAATGAAACCTTACCGGGCAGAGTTGCAGAACAATTAACTACATTAGAAATCAAATTGCTGCATCTAATCCTTTAGCTCATTTCAACCTGTAGTTCAGAGAGTATGGACCAGGATTTCTCGATTAAAGATCACTATTTATAAACAGTGAATCGGTGAATATACTTCCGTGCACAGAGAGATTCTTTAGGGGATTTTTACCCCAGCTCATAATAGATTAGACACCTCCAAGCCTAACGCGTTACATTCCTGATCAGTGATAATACGAGGGCAGGCATGGAAACTGCTACATCCGCACACAGTTGCAACGCTTTCAGTATGAAACATGTGAACTAGATTGCAGCGAGCAGTTAGAATGACTCAGATTCACAGTGGCGCAGCGGGTAGAGCTGCTGCCTCGCAGCGCCAGAGACGTGTGTATGATCCGAGCCTCGGGTGCTGTCTGTGCGGAGTTTGCACTTTCTCCCTGTCACAGCGTGGGTTCCCTCCAACTTCCTCTGCTTTCTGCCATATCCCAAATACATGCGAGTTTGTAGGGGGAAAAATGCAAATGCTGGTGAAAATCGAAGGTAGACACAAAATGCTGGAGTAACTCAGCGGGTCAGGCAGCATCTGTGGAGAACATGGATAGGTGACGTTTCACAGAGTGCTGGAGTAACTCAGCGGGTCAGGCAGCATCTCTGGAGACAAGGAATGGGTGACGTTTCGGGTCGAGGTTTGTAGTTTAATTGGCCTCTGCAAATTGCCCTGATCGTGCGGAGAGTGGATGTGAATGTGGGATAACATAGAACTAGTGCGGGGTGATCGATGGGCAGTGTGGACCTGGTGGGCCGAAAGGCCTGTTTCCATGCTGCATCTCTACTCTAAGCAGCACTAAACTGATCACCACTTCTCCTTGCTCAAGGATCCTAAATACTTTATTGCCAAGATGCTCGTGTCAAAGTGTAGTTACTGTTATAACGAAGGAAACACTGAACCCTATTTATACACAGTCCGCTCCCTCTGAAACAGTGATGTGGTACACCCAGACTGTCTGCTCAGTGACACAAGAAAGCTGGAACTTTGAGCAAAACACTAAGCGCTGGAAGAACTCGGCGGGGAAGGCAGCATCTGTGGAAGCTAAACTAGGGAAATGGACAGGACAAAATGAAGTTTCAAGTCAGGACACTCCAGCCTGCTCGGAACACTAAATTATTGCCCGCAACAGGTTATTAAAGGGGAGAGTTATTGCTTTTATCCTGTATCTGTACATTGTGGATGGCTCAATTGTAATCATGTGCAGTCTTTCCGCTGACTGGATACCACGCAACAACAAAGCTTCTCACTCTACCTCGGTATAAGTGACGGGAAACAAAACTCAGCGCAATTGAAATGTTTTAACCCATCAACAGCAACAGTATTACACATCATGTCAAAGAGTTATAGAGTGACTATAGAGTGGTCCATATCGCTCCAAACTTGTCCAATCCATGTACCTGTCTAACTGTTTCTTAAACGTTGGGATAGTCCCAGCCTCAACTACCTCCTCTGGCAGCTTGTCCCGTACACCCACCACCCTCTGTGTGAAAAGGAGATGTGTAGGAAGGAACCACAGATGCAGGTTACACACCTTGCACCCATCACTTCACTGGTCTCAGTCTGTTCAGGTCACCTGTGAAACAGCCAGCGTGGTGGTGAGCGGGTGTATTACACTGCCACGCCACTCCGCCCAGTGGAACCTCACCTCACTATCACCTCACTCTTCCTCCTTTCATTCCCAAGGAGCTTGCATCCCAGGTCCCTGCCGATGGTCACATTGTGCAAACCACAGCAACGTTATAGACAATAGGTGCAGGAGGAGGCCATTCGGCCCTTCGAGCCAGCACCGCCATTCAATTGATCATGGCTGATCATTCTCAATCAGTACCCCGTTCCTGCCTTCTCCCCATACCCCCTGACACCGCTATCTTTAAGAGCTCTACCTAGCTCTCTCTTGAATGCATTCAGATAATTGGCCTCCACTGCCTTCTGAGGCAGAGAATTCCACAGATTTACAACTCTCTGACTGTAAAAGTTTTTCCTCATCTCCGTTCTAAATGGAGTGCCGCTTATTCTTAAACTGTGGCCTCTGGTTCTGGACTCCCCCAACATTTGGAACATGCTTCCTGCCTCAAACGTGTCCAACCCCTTAATAATCTTATGTGTTTCGATGAGATCCCCTCTCGTCCTTCTAAATTCCAGTGTATAAAAGCCTAGTCGCTCCAGTCTTTGAACATACGACAGTCCCGCCATTCCGGGAATTAACCTAGTAAACCTACGCTGCACGCCTTCAATAGCAAGAATATCCTTCCTCAAATTTGGAGACCAAAACTGCACACAGTACTCCAGGTGCGGTCTCACTAGGGCCCTGTACAACTGCAGAAGGACCTCTTTGCTCCTATACTCAACTCCTCTTGTTATGAAGGCCAACTTTCCATAGGCTTTCTTCACTGCCTGCTGTACCTGCATGCTTCCTTTCAGTGACTGATGCACTAGGACATCCAGATCTCGTTGTACGTCCCCTTTTCCTAACTTGAGGGAATGTCCCTGCTGGCGGCGCACAGAGTGGATGTGAGGAGAGCAGTTTAATTCCAGTTTCCACCGGGCCTCACAACAGTCTCCTTCCCCACGCCTGGCCTGGGCACCGCTCTCCCCGCCACCTATCAACGGATTCTTTGCATCTGTTGCTGTGCGTGACGAATCTGATTACACGCATTCCCCATCAACAAGTCAGTACAAGGGAGCGGGGTCCACATTACTTCACAAGTACATATTAAACCCCCCAATTTAGCTTCTTTTACCATCAGCACTTGCCGCTCAATCAACCAGCGAAATGATCAAAGCTGCAATAATAATTTTCGGTTACATGAGAAACAAAGTTTTCATGTAATAACAGAATGCATAATAATACCAAAACAACCGCAGTTACAGCTTAGTTTCGGTTAGTTTAGACAGAGAGACAGCACGGAAACAGGCCCTTTGCCCCACCGAGCACGGCGGACCAGTGATCATCCCGCACACGAGCACTATCCTGCACACTAGGGTCAACTTACACTTCTGACAGAAGCCAATTAACCCACACACCTGTATGTCTTTGGAGTGTGGGAGGAAACCGTCGCACCCGGAGAAACCCCACAAACGAACATGCAGCACCGGTAGTCAGGACCGAACCCGTGTGTCTGGCGCTGTGAGGCAGCAGCTCTCCCGCTGCCCCACTGAGCCGTCCACATTACAGTGCGATGTATTTCAGGCAGGTCATTCTCATCAGTTCTAAACATCCGCCACATCTCTTTGTCTGGAACTGTAGATGATGGACATGGTCCCAGACCCTCGCACAGAGTTGGTCTTCTGGCAGATGCATCTCCGCTTCTTTCCCTTGGTGAAGATTACTGGGAATAAGACGAGTGACAAGTTCTCAGACGCGTTTCCACTTCCCACACACTGGAAGCTTCCCGCCCTGGAGAGAAACGTCCCCACCGGGCCAGGCATTATCTAATGAAGTCGCCGACTTCCCAGTTCACATTGATGCCAAAGTAAATGCATTGGAGAGTTTTGCAGCTGAATGAGAAGGCTGGCTTAATTTTGCTTGTCAGGAGGTTGTGAGCGACACAAACGGGCTGGTAGGATCATAGACAGACACAAAAAGCTGCAGTAACTCAGCGGGCCAGGCAGCATCTGTGGAGAACATGCAATAGGTGACATCTCGGGTCGGGGCCCTTCTTCGGACTGAGAGTCAGGGGAGAGGGAAACGAGGGATACGAAATGGTACAGGGAACAAATGAATGAAATATATGCAAGAGGACAAATCAAAGCAGGCAGCGATGTTCAGGGACAGATGGAGCCCACAACGGTGCATTGTTGGCTATGGGGAAGATGGTAGCAAGTTTTCAGACAGTGGTACTCAACAGGACGATAGTGAAACTAGTATGGCGACAAGGCTGTGGAGGGACGGAGAGAGGGGATAGAAACATAGACAATAGGTGCAGGAGGAGGCCATTCAGCCCTTCGAGCCAGCACCGCCATTCATTGTGATCATGGCTGATCATTCACAATCAGTAACCCGTGCCTGCCTTCTCCCCATATCCCTTGATTCCACTAGCCCCTAGAGCATTATCTAACTCTCCCTTACATCCAACCAGTGATTTGACCTCCACTGCCCTCTGTGGCAGAGAATTCCACAAATTCACAACTCTCTGGGTGAAAAAGTTCCTTCTCACCTCAGTTTTAAATGGCCTCCCCTTCATTCTAAGACCCTGGTTCTGGACTCCCCAAACATTGGGAACATTTTTCCTACATCTAGCTTGTCCTGTACTTTTATAATTTTATTTGTTTCTGTAAGATCCCCGCTCATCATTCTAAACTCCAGTGAATACAAGCTTAGTCTTTTCAATCTTTCCTCATATGACAGTCCCGCCATCCCAGGGATCAATCTCAAGAACCTACGCTGCACTGCCTCAATTACAAGGATGTCCTTCCCCAAACTAACTGCAAGATTTACTTGAAGTTAGTGAAATCAATATTCATTCCGCTGGGTTGTAAACTGTGAAATATGAGGTGCAGTCCGTACCAACACCCTGACACGACCCTCCGGGGCAATGGTTGCCACCGTAACATGCCCCGTTTGTGACGACTTCAGGCTCAGCGCTTTACAGTTATGGGGCTTCTGAAGTGTTGGTAGCTGTGGCGTGTGAAACATGGGCGCCAACATGCACACAGCAAGATCCGATGCACAGCAAGCTGAACATGACCAGACCACCAACACAGTGTTGATGCTTGGACCAGGACACTGGCAATAATATCTCCGTACTTGTCCAAAACAGGGTCGCAGATCCTTGATGGCCGCAAATTCAACTGAGTGTCCCTCCCTCAGTCATGTACAACTGCCTCAGAAATTTCAAAATGGGCGAGGAACGTTTCCAAACATTATTACAGCAAACAGCAGGAATAAGGAACTACAGATGCTGTTTTTTTTAAAAAAGTCACAAAGTGCTGGAGGAACTCAGTTGACCAGGCAGCATCTCAGGAGAACATGAAGATAAGCACAAAATGTTGGAGTAACTCAGCGGGACAGGCAGCATCCCAGAAAGAAGGAATGGGTGATGTTTCAGGTCGAGACCCTTCTTCAGACTGATGTCAGGGGAGCGGGACAAAGGAAGGATATAGTTGGAGACAGGAGGATAGAGGGAGAACTGGGAATGGGGAGGGGAAGAGAGGGACAGAGGAACTATCTAAAGTTGGAGAAGTCAATGTTCATACCACTGGGCTGCAAGCTGCCCAGGCGAAATATGAGGTGCTGTTCCTCCAATTTCCAGTGGGACTCACTATGGCACTGGAGGAGGCCCATGACAGAAAGGTCAGACTGGGAGTGGGAGGGGGAGTTGAAGTGCTCAGCCACCGGGAGATCAGGTAGGTTAATGCGGACCGAGCGCAGGTGTTGAGCGAAGCTATCGCCGAGCCTGCGTTTGGTTTTGCTGATGTAAATAAGTTAACATCCGGAGCAGCTGATGCAATAGATGAGGTTGGAGAAGGTGCAGGTGAACCTCTCCCTCACCTGGAAAGACTGTTTGGGTCCTTGGATGGAGTTGAGGGGGGAGGTAAAGGGACAGGTGTTGCATTTCGTGCGGTTGCAGGGGAAAGTGCACGGGGTTGGGGTGGTTTGGGTAGGAAGGGACGAGTGGACCAGGGAGTTACGGAGGGAACGGTCTCTGCGGAATGCAGAGAGGGGAGGGGATGGGAAGATATGGCCAGTGGTGGGGTCCCGTTGTAGGTGACGGAAATGTTGGTGGATGATATGTTGGATCCGCTGGCTGGTGGGGTGGAAGGTGAAAATGAGGGGGATTCTGTCCTTGTTGCGAGTGGGGGGAGGGGGAGCAAGAGCGGAGCTGCGGGATGTAGAAGAGACCCTAGTGAGAGCCTCATCTATAATGGAGGAGGGGAAGCCCCGTTTCCTGAAGAATGAGGACATCTCTGACACCCTAGTATGAAACACCTCATCCCGGGCGCAGATACGGCGTAGACGGAGGAATTGGGAGTAGGGGATAGACTTTTTGCAGGGGACCGGGTGGGAAGAAGTATAGTCCAGATAGCTGTGCGAGTCAGTGGGTTTATAGTAAATGTCCGTCACTAGTCTGTCTCATTTGATGGAGATGGTGAGGTCCAGAAACGGGAGGGAGATATCGGAAATAGTCCAGGTATATTTAAGGGCAGGATGGAAATTATCATGTACGTGCACGCTTGTACTCCACATTTGGATCAGTGTTCACAACTCAAAATACTGTCGATTCCATCATTCCCGTTGCGATGAAGGGATTGAATCCCAAACGCCAGCTCTGTTTCTCTCCCCACACACTCCCTGACCAGCTGACTTATTCTTTCCGAAGAGAGAAAGACACAAAAAGCTGGAGTAACTCAGCGGGACAGGAAGCATCTCTGGAGAGAAGGAATGGCTGACGTTTCGGGTCGAGACCCTGCTTCAGTTTTTGTGGCTGATGCCTCCACATGTTCTACGTGAACTGACTGGAGACAGCAGGGTCTCACCTGCAGCGGCCAGACAGCACTCATGCACATCCACTCAGTGCCTGGAAAGCTGCAGTCTCGGCCATCGCCTGCAGGTGGCAGGTGTCTCCCACTCAGCTCCACTGGGGCACTGTGCCCAGCATGCGAATTGTCCATGTTTGCACATCCAAGAGCAAAGGGAACATAGAAACATAGACAATAGGTGCAGCAGTACGCCATTCGGCCCTTCGAGCCAGCTCCACCGTTCAATATGATCATGGACAATAGGTGCAGGAGTAGGCCATTCGGCCCTTCGATCCAGCTCCGCCATTCAATATGACAGGAGAGAGCCGGTGGATGTGGTGTACCTCGACTTTCAGAAAGCCTTCGACAAGGTCCCACTTAGTAGATTAGTGGGCAAAATTAGAGCACATGGTATTGGAGGTAGGGTACTGACATGGATAGAAAATTGGTTGACAGAAAGCAAAGAGTGGGGATAAATGGGTCCCTTTCAGAATGGCAGGCGGTGACTAGTGGGGTACCGCAAGGCTTGGTGCTGGGACCGCAGCTATTTACAATATACATCAATGTCTTGGATGAAGGGATTAAAAGTACCATTAGCAAATTTGCAGATGATACAAAGCTGGGTAGTAGTGTGAACTGTGAGGAAGATGCTATGAGGTTGCAGAGTGACTTGGACAGGTTGTGTGAGTGGGTGGATGCATGGCCAGATGCAATTTAATGTGGATAAGTGTGAAGTTATCCACTTTGGTGGTAAGAATAGGAAGGCAGATTATTATCTGAATGGTGTCAAGTTAGGAAAAGGGGACGTACAACGAGATCTGGGTGTCCTAGTGCATCAGTCACTGAAAGGAAGCATGCAGGTACAGCAGGCAGTGAAGAAAGCCAATGGAATGTTGGCCTTCATAACAAGAGGAGTTGAGTATAGGAGCAAAGAGGTCCTTCTGCAGTTGTACAGGGCCCTAGTGAGACCGCACCTGGAGTACTGTGTGCAGTTTTGGTCTCCAATTTGAGGAAGGATATTCTTGCTATTGAGGGTGTGCAGCGTAGGTTTACTAGGTTAATTCCTGGAATGGCGGGACTGTCATATGTTGAAAGACTGGAGCGACTAGGCTTGTATACACTGGAATTTAGAAGGATGAGAGGGGATCTTATCGAAACGTATAAGATTATTAAGGGGTTGGACACGTAAGAGGCAGGAAACATGTTCCCAATGTTGGGGGGGGGGGGGGGGGGGTCCAGAACCAGGGGCCACAGTTTAAGAATAAGGGGTCGGCCATTTAGAACGGAGATGAGGAAAAAGTTTTTCAGTCAGAGAGTTGTGAATCTGTGGAATTCTCTGCCTCAGAAGGCAGTGGAGGCCAATTCTCTGAATGCATTCAAGAGAGAGCTAGATAGAGCTCTTAAGGATAGCGGAGTCAGGGGGTATGGGGAGAAGGCAGGAATGGGGTACTGATTGAGAATGATCAGCCATGATCACATTGAATGACGGTGCTGGCTCGAATGGCTAAATGGCCTCCTCCTGCACCTATTGTCTATTGTCAATTGGGCGAGTACAGCGGGGGGGGAGTACAGCAGTGGGGCATGTACAGCGGGGGGGGGGGGTGTACAGCGGTGGGGCGTGTACAGCGGGGGGGTGTACAGCGGTGGGGTGAGTACAGCGGCGAGGCGAGCAGCGGGACGGGGTGAGTACAGTGGCCGGGCGAGCGGCCGGGGCGTGTACAGCGGTGGGGCAGGTGTTTTGCGGAAAAATATGAGGCAAAATCGAAATGGAGGAAATGAAATAAGAAAGCAGAAACTTCCTGCCAAATTCAGAAGGGTTGGGAGGTCTGTGTGAGAATATTATTCAGGTGAAAGAAATGAATTGTTCGAAGTACTTCGCAGTAAGTGTTCCTATCCAACACATCCCTTATCTCAGGGATTTCTCGTCTTGAGTGTTTTTATTTCGGGCAGTAATTTTTCCACTGACATACAGTTCTCCGAACATTAATGAATGAATTGACGAGAAAGATAATTTCTTGTTGCACCTAATTCTTTTTACTCATTTATGTTTGGTGACGGTCGACACATTGTTCGGAAGCTGGGTATGCTCTAATGTCGATGGGTGACTACTTTAATGCTGCTTGGTTCTGTGGCATTTGCCCACATAGGGACTTTCTGATTCACTGTTACGTTCTGGTCTGAGCTAGACGCAGCTCTAGTTGGAAGGAGCTTGGAGAACATGTGCTAGGGTAATATTGGGAAGGACAGGTTGTCTTTTAAGCAAATACACAGAAAGGGGGGTATCTGGAACGAGCTGCCAGAGGAGGTAGTTGAGCCAAGTACCATGACAGCATTTAAAATATATTTGGACAGGTACATGGATAGGAAAGGTTGAGAGGGATATGGGCCAAACGCGGGCAGGTTGACTAGTGTAGTTGGGTCATCTTGGTCGGAAGGGTCTATTTCCGTGCTGTTTGCCTAGATTAATCTGTGAAAGTTTGAACAGCCAAACATTTAATCCGCTGCAGCACAAATGTAAGAAAGTGGGATTTATTTTTAGAGAATATACTCAGAAAGATCTTGACCAGATGAATGTGCAGATAATGGTCCCATTGTGGGAGAAACTGGAACTAAGGGTCACTGATTTAAAATGCAGGGATGCCCATTTAAAAAAATGTAGACAGACCTAAAGCCACGATTTTGGGAAATAAAGATTTGATGTTACTATCAGTTTACTATCAGAACAGCAGCTAACTGTTTTAAAACAACAGCACAAGGCAAGCAGCAGATATGTGTTCCCGGCTCGTACTCTGAATTTAGATGATTTTATAATCCTTTACACACTCTGTAAATGTGCTCAGTCTGCTTGGGCCGTGGCAATCTTCTACTTCTTCACCTTAAGCCCTTTGCTCCTCTCGGGAGCGTAGGCCATTGACAAATGTCCTCCACCTCACTCGGTTGTTGGCGGTTCTTTCGAGATCTCCCCAGTTGAACGCACTATTTTTTATTTTGGCAACATTGGCAGCCTTGCCAGCCTGGAACATGGTTCGGATGCTCCATGTCCCCACAAGGATAGATTTATTTGGTGTCAGAAGGTGTGTCAGCTTCCCAGTGCCCTTGCGGGTTTGGCTGGGAAGTGTCATGTTCCCCGTCGCTGGGGAACCTTCTTCAACCAAGTGTGTCATTTGGTTTTCATTCGTCAAAGTTTCTGTAACTCATACTGTTTTCCAGGGGGTGGGGTAGTTAACCCCACGCCCAACCCCCAACATGGAGGACCAGGGACTGCTTCGTCTGCCCCCTCACCCATGACCTGTCCGGTTTGGTTGAACCTGCGCTGTGACAATCTCCTGGTTGTTCAACACTTCATTTCCCCTTCTCACCTTTTATTCGTTTCCTTCACCCTGACTCTCAGTCTGAAGAAGGGCCTCGACCTGAAATGTCACCCATCTCCAGAGATGCTGCCCGTCCCGCTGTGTTTCTCCAGCATTTTGTATTGATCCTCTTTGTCAGTATTTAATTGTCTATTGTACACCATGGCACATTTACATGCAGGTGTGATGCTGGTTCTGCATCCATCATGTCTGATAGTTGCTGAATGTATTAAGTCTGTATTACTGGAGGGATGCATTGCATTGCAACAGCGCAGTCAGAAGTGTTTCTCAACACCAGCCCCGATATGATCTTTGCAAATTTCTTCGTATTATTCCTGATCACATTATTTAATCAGTCACACAATGTGGAAATAGGTCATTCTGCCCAACTTGCCCACAAAATACTCAATTGTGCTTTTTATTGTCACATCTGTTAATTGTTAACATAGTGAAATTATTTTCCTTCACACTGACCAACATGTTCCATCTACACTAGTCCCTCTTGCCTGTGTGTTGACCCATATCCATCTTAACCTGTCCTATCCATGTACCTGTCCAAATCTTTCTTAAACATTGCTATAGTACCTGCCTCAACTACCTCCTCCGGCTGCTTGTTCCATCCACCCACCACACTTTGTGGGAAGAAGTCACCATTCAGATCCCTATAAAACCTTCCCCCCTTCACCTTAAACCTACGAGCTCCGGTTCTTAATTCCCATACTCTGGGCAAAAGATTCTGTGCATCTACCTGATCTATTCCACTCATGATTTTATACATCTCTATCAGACCATTATACACCTCTACTAGATTAGTCCTTTTCCCAAACTAAATTCAACACAACTCTTAAATGATCTGTTATATCATTATTTAAGGGAACCAATTTGCTCAGTGGAATATTTAGAACAGTCTGCAGTCTGAATAAATTACGCCTGTCTTCATTTCTTTAAGTCACGCATATTTGTAAAGTCTTTATGACGAACCAATTTTTTCTATATTTTATTGATTACCACCTGCGACACAATACCCTGGATTGCATCCTCAATATAGCAGATGGGTTTGACTTGTACAGTCTGTGGAATGAGGTGCTGCCCATTGATTAATGTTTGTAAATACTATGTGCATGAGTTGCATGGAATCTTGTACTCTATGGAGGACCTTGGCAACCTGTGGAAAGGTGCAATGCATTTCCGCAGGACACACAACTCTCTTGGTGTTTCTCGAGATACATTGCGCTGTGCAACCAGACGTAAGAAAAACGTCAGACCACAATATTTCCGTTTCTATTGAAGTTTTATCTTGTACAATTGCTAGGCACAGATATGTATTGATGAGAGAAATATTCGGCATATTGTATGTTAATCACAGAGCGCTTTTCAATTATACAGATCGTGAACATACATTGCGCTGAAAATCAGAATTAATACAGTTCATAAGTTCTAGGAGCAGAATTAGGCCATTCGGCCCATCAAGTCTATTCCACCATTCAATCACAGCTGATCAATCCTTCCCGTTCAACATGCGTTAAATGAGCATTGACAATTCAGATTTTAAGCTACGCATTATTTTTACCCAATGTAATGGCAGTTTCTATACCTTCTCAAAGTCCAACTTTGATAGCCATTACTGCTCGGGGATGGAATGGAGGTTTAGTTTACGCACGCATCGCACTCTGAGATAACAAAACGAATCTTCCAAGCGTCTTTTCTTGATTTATTAGTCTTTATTAAAGTAGCACAATCAAAGAGTAATTCATAACATTTCGTGCTTATCAACTGTTTCTTCATCAAACAACACAGTAAAATTCATATAGTCGTTACCGTGTGGTTCTTGCGAGTGTAGCTGGCGCGAGTATGACTGGTGCGAGCGTGCTAAAGAACTGTATTCTCTCCAACCTCCGAGACTAAACTGACCCACAATCTCTGTTGCTACGTTAGCCTCCTCCCATGTAGACACCCCCCATTACATATTAAATCACACCCACAAACATGCAAAAAAGGCATAAACTAGAAATATTAAACATAGCCATAATACAATGACAGTAACTAAATTAAGCGTAAATGGCTCCTACACACCGGCCCCTAATTGTTCTGCGTATATGACGAAGCAATTACCAATAGATATTTAAAGGAGCTATAAAAGCATAATATTTATCAAAAACAAAAGTAATATGCATTATATGTTGGCATTCAAACTTCTTTAGCGATTCTTCGATCTTCTCCCTCACCTTTTAGAAGCAGACATATCTTGGTAATCGGTCTTACCAAGATGTTGTCCTTAGTCTGAAGTCGTACAGTAGGCACAAAACCTTTAACGTCTGGCATAATCTACAGTACCCTGCCCATCAACCAAGAACCTCGTGGTGCAGTAGAATCAACTACCAAGACGATATCATCTGGAATAAAATTTCTTCTCACTCTCAACCATCGTTGACGTTCTTGAATTAGAGGTAAATATTCTTGTGTCCACCGTTTCCACCGTTACATGAAAAACGAAACCCTTGTGGTTTAACGGTAGATACACCCTTTTTCATTCCATCCTTCGTTTCTACGGGTATTGCGCCAGCAGCAAAACTACATTCCTTAGGTCCTGTTCTTCCCTTGATTTTAGTAAAGGTAGAGCCTTTGACAGTTGTTGATTTGGGATCTTGAATATTCCCATAGCATAGGTTTGACATTAACCATACTTCTCTTTCCATGAAATTCACCAGGTCAGGAAGCATGGCCTCTCTATCGTCAACCTCCTGTATCAGGCCTGCTTTATCTCTCCACTTTTCTCTAAGCCGATAGGGCAGTTTTAGAACGATAGCCTTCATATTACTAACAACTTTCATTTCTTCCATGTGGATGCTATTTCTCATTGAATTACAACAACCACTAAGAAATATCGCAAACTTAAGCAAAGCCTTCACATCTTCCACATTAATAACTGACCAAGCAAAGGCCTTCTTCATGTATGCGTTAACAATCTTCTGTTTGTTACCAAAATGCACCTCAAGCTATTTTCTTGCCTTTCGATAGCCTTCATCCGCAGGCAAATGTCAACAACTTTTGACAAGCTGCTTTGAATATCCGCTTGTGTATTGCTCCAGAAATCGTAAACGATCTCTGTGACTTGATCTCACTCCTTCTTCAAACGCTACTATGAAAGTTTCATATTGTAATGTATCACCATCATATTTAGGAATTTCCATTGCGGGTAAGGTGGCCGAAAGATTTTGTTGAACCATGAGCTCGCTGAGTTTCGTTTGATTCCTTACCAATTCATAGAATTCATTTTGAAATCCCTGGCTCAGTACAGGTCGATCCGGATAAAATTTGTCACGAGCCCCATAATCATTTGTTTGTCTCTGGCTGGGTGCAGGTAGCTGATGACCAGGCCTCTGAGAAGAGTACTGGGTTGGCTCATTTTGAGCCGTAACAGTCATTGCAAAGGTAGGTTGCTTTGGTCTAGCACCCGGTTGCTTTGGTGAAGTTTTGTCAACCATCCACTTACTGAGTGCCAGTTCGGCATCACGAGACCAGGCTCGCCTTGGCTGTGGGTTGGCTTCAGCTATTGTTTCCAGCTTAGTAGCTCCTTCTTGGATCAAGGAACTCCTCTGAGATACTCTCGAGCTGCATCTTGATCCTCACTCGGCCTTCCAGTATGTCCCTCCTTGCCTCTACAGCTGCCAGCTTCGTGGCTATTTCCAGCCATTCCTTCTCTCTCTTCAGCTGGTCTGCTCATTCCTCATCCTCCTGGTTCTGCTGTTCTGCTCGTTTCTTAGCCTCTCTCTTCAGCTGTTTCTCTTGATCCTCAAGCTGGTATGTTTTCTCCAAAGCGGCAGCTTCTAGCGAGACAGCAGCCATCTCAGCTTCAGCCTCCATTTGAGCAGAGACCCTCGTAGTTGAACTGGCTACAGAACCAGATTTACGTCTAGATCTTCGTGTTGAGACGTTTGAGACACTATCCTGAGGTGTAATTTCCTCTTCCACCTCAACCCCTTGTTGCATCGCACCTTCTACTGTAGAGTGCAATGTTCGAGCCCTGATTTCAGACAACCACTTCTCCGCGTCAGTCATGAAACCATCAAAAATGTTCACCCTTTCTTGGAACCACTGAGTGTCCCATTGGAGTTCTGGCTTGGTCAGTTGTAAACTCAGTAGTGACTTTTGTTTTTCTCCAACCCCATGGTAAAGGTTGAGTAGTTGATCCAGACCAGATTTTACAATGTTCGCATTCTCATCTAATTCCATTAGTTCCTTCTGACAGACAATTAATTTGATGACCTGTTTCCACAACTTGTCACTCTTCTGGCATCTTACCAGGTAGACTGCTTGCCCTTTTTCCGAAAGATGAATTTCTCTTTTTTCATATCTTCTTGATTTTTGTTCCACATCTCCCTCCTGTGGCGGTTCCTCATACTTACCTGATGGAAGATCCATGATGAATTGGTGCTTATAGCTATGTTCCAGAAACACCAGAAGAATTCACAACAGAATGAGTATTTTTTCAAAACACATCATTAATTCCAAGGCTGAAAGTCTTGGGCCAGCACCTATGGTAAACAATCGCTGGCTGAGCACCTTATCTTGTAGAAGTTCATAACATAATTAATTTTTCCAGGTCGTGCTCTGCGAGTTTGGTTTCCTTATCTCCTCGTAGCATAAACAAGCTTCTTGTATCGAATAGTACTTCTGCAGAATTTTCTCACAGGCTTTTAAGTTTTTAGACCTTAACTTAAAATTACGACTAAACAGTCGTCTACTCACGGTACCCGGTCAATGAAGTCTTCAATCTTCTAATGATCCAGGTGTCAATTTGGCTTCAACCGGCAGGTTCTTTGTTCCAGGATTTCAGCTCTAATCTCTGGCACAGATTCAGCTTCTTCTTCAATTCCACTGTTGAATCGGATGTTGCTTGTAGAACAAGTCTTTCTTAGATTCTTCTGTTAGAATAGTTTTTTTCTTTAGTCCACTCAGAGAAAATTCTTTACTCTACTCCACTGAGAGAAGTTCTTTACTCTGCTCCATTCAGAGAAGAGTTCTTTACTCTAATGTAATGGCAGTTTCTATACCTTCTCAAAGTCCAACTTCGATAGCCATTACTGCTCGGGGATGGAATGGAGGTATAGTTTACGCACGCATCGCACTCTGAGATAACAAAACGAATCTTCCAAACGTCTTTTCTTGATTTATTGGTCTTTATTAAAGTAGCACAATCAAAGAGTAATTCATAACCTTTCGTCCTTATCAACTGTTTCTTCATCAAACAACACAGTAACATTCATATAGTCGTTACCGTGTGGTTCTTGCGAGTGTAGCTGGCGTGAGTATGACTGGTGCGAGCGTGCTAAAGAACTGTATTCTCTCCAACCTCCGAGACTAAACTGACCCACAATCTCTGTTGCTACGTTAGCCTCCTCCCATGTAGACACTCCCCATTACGTATTAAATCACACTCACAAGCATGATCCTACCGCGATCCTACTGCGGGTACAACCTGTGTGAAGTTTGCATGGTTTCCATGTGACCATGTGAGTTTCCACTGGGGTGCTCAGGTTTCCACCCACACCCCAAAGACGTGTAGGATTGTAGGTTAATTGACCTCTGTAAAATTGCCTCTCGTGTGGAGTGAGTGGATGAGAGAGTGGGGTACAGTAGATATAGTGTGAAAGGGTGATCAATGGTCAGTGTGGAATTGGTGGGCTGATGGACCTGTTTCCATGCTGTATCTCCAAACTGAAAGTTCATCAAACTGTGCCTTCAATAGGCCCATACTTAATAACATTTCACCTTGATTGTTACAGAGCTTCTGAATTTGTGGAAGTAAAACCTGTCCATCTCACTGGTGGTTCTTCGTCATCATAAATATACTATCCCTCTTCTATTTATTCAGCAAGATTTGGCATTTGACTTCTTCAGTCTATTGATTACTTTCAATCTATTGAAAGTAAGCATGCAGGTACAGCAGGCTGAGATGAAAGCTAATGGCATGATGGCCTTCATCACGTGAGGATTTGCGATAAGGAGCAAGGAGGTCCTACTGCAGTTGTGCAGGGCCCTGGTGAGACCGCACCTGGAGTATTGTGTGCAATTTTGTTCTCCTAATTTGAGGAAGGACATTATTGCTCTTGAGGGAGTGCAGCATAGGTTCACCAGGTTAATTCCCAGGATGGTGGGACTGACATATGATGAAAGAATGGGTCGACTGGGCTTGAATTCACTGGAATTTAGAAGGGTGAGAGCGGATCTTATAGAAACATATAAAATTCTTAAAGGATTGGACAGGTTAAATGCAGGTAAAATGTTCCTGATGTTGGGGGAGTCCAGAACCAGGGGCCACAGTCTAAGAATAAAGGGGAGGCCATTTAAAACTGAGATGAGAAAAAACTTTTTCACCCTGAGAGTTGTGAATTTGTGGAATTCTCCGCCACAGAAGGCAGTGGAGGCCAATTCACTGGATGAATTTAAAAGAGAGTTAGATAGAGCTCTCGGGGCTAGCGGAATCAAGGGGTACGGGGAGAAGGCAGGCACGGGTTACTGATTGTGGACGATCAGCCAGGATCATGTACGGGCAAATGAAATCAGTTGAACTTGGCATAATGTTTGACACAAACACTGTGGGCTGAAGGGCCCATTCCTGTGCTGTACTCTTCTATGTTCTAATGTCAAACGCTACCCTCACCACCCTCTCCGCACTCTCCGTCAGTTCCTTCAGCGCATCTCTCAGGATCATGAAGGTCATGACAAATGATGAACCTGCTCCAAAAATGCAGCCGATGACTGGGACAAAGTATAGAGCAAATTCCAGGGCTGAAACCGTAACAACAGCAGCTCCCCAACTTATCCTCATAATTACACCTGGAGTTATTTCTCCCAGCAGGGGAGTTTTTGCTGCTGCTTTCAGCTGATCCATGGATTTACCTGTTCTGTTGGCCAGTCGCTGAAGGGAAGAGTTATTAAGACCCAGGCATTCCCTGAAATGGATGATTGCTCCAATCAGTATGCCAATGTCACACGCGAGAGAGACTCCAGGGATTGGGATGGCTCCTGCTGCTCCCGAGAGGATCGCCAATGCCCAGATCTCCTTCTTCAGCAACTCATTTTTCTTCTGAACAATCTCCACGCTGTGGTTGGGAAGGGCCAGGACAAAGATCCTTTTCTTTATATATGGTAAATCACCTTCCAGTGCTTCATTCAACTGAACAAAATCATACTGATCCTGTTTAAAACTGGATATCAGGAACACCCTGGGATCAGGAATCCCGATCTTCCCCAACCCACAGAGACAGTCACTCCGGATCTTTTCCAATTCTGCATTTTTATCAAATTCCTTCCGTTCCCTCTGCATTGCATTAAGGTCAGCGTCAATCTTCGAGCGAACAAAATAGAACCTCTTCCCCAGCCGCTTAATCTCAATGGCAAGTTTTGCATCATTCTCTTTGAATCGACCAGCTGACACTATGATGAAGAAATCGTATTTTTTAAATTGCATTTCCTTCAGGTAGGAACCCGCTGTGAATCGTGTAGATCCGATCCCCGGCAGGTCCCAGTAGCGGACATTGGGCAGATTGGGATGTGGGTATCCGGTTGGCTCCATTGTAGTTTCTGTGGTGCCAACCTCAGCCGCTCCCTCATCTGTGCTACGAAGCCCTCTCATGGTGTTGATGAAGGTGGATTTTCCTGTACCTGTGTCCCCCGTAACGGCGATGTTCAGCTCAGTCTTGTCCAGCTCTTTCATCTTATTCTGTATCAAGGGTTTAATCTTTTCCACACCACCCGTTTGGAAGTCGTACTTCAGTTTGCTGAGCTCCTCCTGCGTGAAGAATGTGGGGGTCTCAGACTGAGCCGCCTGTTGACTGAAAGGAAACATGTGTTGGAACATGACTGAAAGGAAACATGTGTTGGAACATGACTGAAAGGAAACATGTGTTGGAACATGACTGAAAGGAAACATGTGTTGGAACATGACTGAAAGGAAACATGTGTTGGAACATGACTGAACGGAAACATGACTGAAAGAAAACCATGACAGTTTCCAGTTGAAACAGCATCCAAACACATTGCACATTGCATCATGACCAGATATCCTCGTGTCAATCTGACCTATTGATTGTACAGCAGGCTAAACAAAGCATTTCACTGTACTTCAGTACACATGCACAACAATAAGGGTAAACATAGTTATGGTTGAAATGCTTTTCCTGTTACAGAGCAAAGTGAAGAGATAACTTGTGCAGTGGGATTATAAAGGGATATATAAAATTATGAGGAACATCTGTATGGTAATTAATCACTTGTCTTTTTCTCAGGGTAGGTAACTAAAATCTGGAGGGTTTCCAGTTGAGGGGAAAGATGACTGGTGGCTATTTGGAACGAGCTGTCAGAAAAGTGGTGGAGACAGGTACAATGATAATAATCAGAATCGTAATTTATTAATCAAGCATGTTTTGCATCATACGAGGAATTTGGTTTGACAATAAACAATAGGTGCAGGAGGAGGCCATTCGGCCCTTTGTGACAGCACCACCATTCAATGTGATCATGGCTGATCATTCTCAATCAGTACCCCGTCCCTGCCTTCTCCCCATACCCCCTGACTCCGCTATCCTTAAGAGCTCTATCTAGCTCTCTCTTGAAAGCATTCAGATAATTGGCCTCCACTGCCTTCTGAGGCCGAGAATTCCACAGATTTACTACTCTCTGACTGAAAAAGTTTTTCCTCATCTCAGTTCTAAATGGCCTACCCCTTAAACTGTGGCCCCTGGTTCTGGACTCCCCCAACATTGAGAACATGCAACATACGAGGAATTTGGTTGGCCTTACAGTCATACCAAAAAAGCACAAGGCAAAGAGTGGCAATAAAGGGGGCTTTTTCTGGTTGGCTGCCAGTGACCAGTGGAGTTCCGCACGGGTCAGTGCTGGGGCTATTAATATTTGGATGAGGGGATCGAAGGCTTTGTGGCCAAGTTTGCAGATGATACGAAAATAGGTGGAGGGGAGGTAGTGTAGAGAAAGCCAGGACTCTACAGAAGGACTTGGACAGGTTGGGAGAGTGGGCAAAGAAGTGGCAGATGGAATACAGTGTAGCAAACTATGGACTCATTCATTTTAATAATAGGAATAAAGGCGTACACCATTTTCTAAATGGCGAGAGAATCCACAAATCAGAGATGGAAAGGGACTTGGGAGTCCTGGTGCAGGATTCCCAAAAAGTTAATTTGCAAGTTGAATCGGTAGTAAGGGAGGCAAACACAAAGGCAGCATTTATTTCAAGAGGACCAACATACACAAACAGGGATTTAATGCTGAGGCTCTGTAAGACGCTGGTCAGGCTGCAATTGGAGTATTGTGAGCAATTTTTGGCCCTATATAGAAACATAGAAAATAGGTGCATGGAGGAGGCCATTTGGCCCTTCGAGCCAGCACCACCATTCATTGTGATCATACCTGATCATCCACAATCAGTAACCTGTGCCCAACTTCTCCCCATATCCCTTGATTCTGCTAGCCCCCAGAGCTCTATCTAACTCTCTTAAATTCATCCAGTGATTTGGCCTGCACTCTGTGGCAGAGAATTCCACTAATTCACAACTCCCTGGCTGAAAACATTCCTTCTCAACTCTGTTTTAAATGGCCTCCCCTTTATTCTAAGACTGTGGCCCCTGGTTCTGGACTCGCCCAACATTGGGAACATTTTTCCTGCATCTAACTTGTCCAGTCCTTTTATGATTTTATATGTCTCTATAAGATCCCCTCTCATCCTTCTAAACTCCAGTGAATACAAGCCTAGTCTTTTCAATCTTTACTCCTATGACAGTCCCGCCATCCCAGGGATCAATCTCGTGAACCTACGCTGCACTGCCTCAATTACAAGGATGTCCTTCCTCAAATTAGGAGACCAAAACTGTACACAATACTTCAGATGTGGTCTTACCAGGGCCCTGTACAACTGCAGATGAACCTCTTTACACCTATACTGAAATCCTCTCATTATCTGAGGAAGGATGTGCTGGCTCAGGAGAGTCCAAAGGAGGTTTACAAGAATGATCCCTGGAATGAGTATGTTAACACATGATGAGCATTTGACAGCACCAGGCCTCCACCACAGCACTTTAAAAGAATGAGGGGGAGGCCTCATTGAAACTTAGTGAAAGGCCTGGGTAGAGTGTCAGGTGTTATGGGGAAAAGGTTGGAGAATGGGGTTAGGAGGGAGAGATAGATCAGCCATGATTGACTGGCGGTGTCGACTTGATGGGCCAAATGGCCTAATTCTGCTCCTGTCAGACCATGAACATGGTCATTTGGAGTATCGCCTGCAGTTCCACTCAACCATTGGAGGAAGGATGCGATGGCCCTGGAGAAAGTGCATACCACGTTTACCAGAATGGTGCCGGGATTAGAGGTATTTGCTATCAGGATAGGTTGGACAAATTTGGATATTTTTCTCCCGAATGCTAGAGGTTGAAGGGGATACCCAATGGACAGAATCTTTTTCCCCGGATGGAAATGTCAAAGAATACCTAGCATAGCTTTCAGGTTAAAGGACTAAGGTGTAAAGATCATTTATAGGGCAAGTTTTTACACTGGAGAGTAATGGGTGCCTGGAACGTACCACATAGGGTGGTGGTATAAACAGATATGGCAGTGGCGTCTAAGAGGCTTTTGGCGAGGCACATGGGTATGCAGGGAATGGAGGGATGTAGATCATGTGTTGGCTGATGAAATTAGTTTACCTTGGCATTATGTTCAGCAGAGACATTGTGGGCTGAAAGGCCTGATCCTGCACTGACTGGCCCACATCACGACACTGCAAGTCTATCCACTAACCACAAGGTTGGGGTCAGGAATGTTCTGGGTAAAGCTGCAACCACAGATCCATCTTCCCCACTTGCCTGCAATGAGCACAGCTCAAACAACACTGTGCACCGTCCCACACTCAAAATGGTCACATCTTCCACGACCAACACACAATGGGTTCACTGTGTGCCAAGCACAAGATGCCATGCTGCTACTTACCTGAGCTACTCTGAGAACAACTCCAAACCCCAAACCCTTCACCAACAAGCATTTTAGTGCAAAGGTATGCTGCCACCATTAGCATGCACAGGATGCTGCTTATGAATGATATCACTATTCCTTCTGAAGGAAGGACTCAGCTATTGAGGAAGTATGACCGGGCCACTTGCTCAGGGCAGTTAAAAAGGGATATGAATTGGTTGTCTTGACTCCAATGTCTACATCGTGAAAAGAGATTAAATGCAAAGAGAAAGGACTTCAGTTGCCGATCAACGAGCTCTCTCCTGTAACAATGGGCAATCTGAGCACTGGCCATGCCCTGCGCTGGCAGGTTGTACTGAGGCAAGGAGATGCAGGGTGACAGGGCGACAGGGTGACAGGGTGACAGGGTGACAGGGTGACAGGGAGACAGGGTGACAGGGAGACAGGGAGACAGGGTGACAGGGAGACAGGGTGACAGGGTGACAGGGTGACAGGGAGACAGGGTGACAGGGTGACAGGGTGACAGGGTGACAGGGTGACAGGGAGACAAGGTTTATAGATATGTCAAGAGAAAAAGATTAGTTAAGACAAATGTAGGTCCCTTGCAGTCGGAAACAGGTGAATTGATCATAGGGAACAAGGAGATGGCAGACCAATTGAACAAATACTTTGGTTCTGTCTTCACTAAGGAAGACATAAACCGTCTGCCGGAAATAGCGGGGGACCGGGGGTCTAAAGAGATGGAGGAACTGAGCGAAATCCAGGTTAGTCGGGAAGTGGTGTTAGGTAAATTAAATGGATTAAAGGCAGATAAATCCCCAGGGCCAGATAGGCTGCATCCCAGAGTGCTTAAGGAAGTAGCCTCAGAAATAGTGGATGCATTAGTGATAATTTTTCAAAACTCTTTAGATTCTGGAGTAGTTCCTGAGGACTGGAGGGTAGCTAATGTAACCCCACTTTTTAAAAAGGGAGGGAGAGAGAAAACGGGGAATTATAGACCAGTTAGCCTAACATCGGTAGTGGGGAAAATGCTAGAGTCAGTTATTAAAGATGTGATAGCATTACATTTGGAAAGTGCTGAAATCATCGGACAAAGTCAGCATGGATTTACCAAAGGCAAATCATGTCTGACGAATCTTATAGAATTTTTCGAGGAGGTAACTAGTAGAGTGGATAAGGGAGAACCAGTCGATGTGTTATATCTGGACTTTCAGAAGGCCTTCGACAAGGTCCCACATAGGAGATTGGTGTACAAACTTAAAGCACACGGTATTGAGGGTTCAGTGTTGAGGTGGATAGAAAATTGGTTGGCGGACAGGAAGCAAAGAGTAGGAATAAACGGGTCCTTTTCGGAATGGCAGGCAGTGACTAGTGGGGTACCGCAAGGCTCAGTGCTGGGACCCCAGTTATTTACAGTGTATATTAATGATTTGGACGAGGGAATTGAATGCAACATCTCTAAGTTTGCGGATGACACGAAGCTGGGTGGCAGTGTTAGCTGCGAGGAGGATGCTAGGAGGCTGCAGAGTGACTTGGATAGATTAGGCAAGTGGGCAAATGCATGGCAGATGCAATATAATGTGGATAAATGTGAGGTTATCCACTTTGGCGGCAAGAACAGGAAAGCAGAGTATTACCTGAATGGTGACCGATTGGGAGAAGGGGAGATGCAACGTGACCTGGGTGTCATGGTGCACCAGTCATTGAAAACAAGCATGCAGGTGCAGCAGGCAGTGAAGAAAGCGAATGGTATGTTGGCATTCATAGCAAGAGGATTTGAGTTTAGGAGCATGGAGGTTCTGCTGCAGTTGTACAGGGCCTTGGTGAGACCGCACCTGGAGTATTGTGTGCAGTTTTGGTCTCCTAATCTGAGGAAAGACGTTCTTGCCTTAGAGGGAGTACAGAGAAGGTTCACCAGATTGATCCCTGGGATGGCGGGACTTACATATGAGGAAAGACTAGATAGACTGGGCTTGTACTCGCTGGAATTTAGAAGACTGAGGGGGGATCTTATAGAAACATATAAAATTCTTAAGGGGTTGGAGAGGCTAGATGCGGGAAGATTGTTCCCGATGTTGGGGGAGTCCAGAACCAGGGGTCACAGCTTAAGGATAAGGGGGAAGTCTTTTAGGACCGAGATGAGAAAACATTTCTTCACACAGAGAGTGGTGAGTCTGTGGAATTCTCTGCCACAGAAGGTAGTTGAGGCCAGTTCATTGGCTATATTTAAGAGGGAGATAGATGTGGCCCTTTTTGCTAAAGGGATCAGGGGGTATGGAGAGAAGGCAGGTACAGGCTACTGAGCTGAATGATCAGCCATGATCATATTGAATGGCGGTGCAGGCTCGAAGGGCCGAATGGCCTACTCCTGCACCTATTTTCTATGTTTCTATGTTTCTAAGGTGACAGGGAGACAAGGTGACAGGGAGACAGGGTGACAAGGTGCAGCGTGTCCGGACCTACCTGGAGCTGCCTCCTCCCATTTCTGATCTCTGTGTGTCGCTGCCGGCCTGTGTGATGATCCTGTGATCCTCGCGCTGCGCTGAGGTGAGGTCGGGGATCAGAACTCCTCTTCGTCCTTGGATGTGCGAGTCTTCTCCTTCAAGAGGAAAGTAGTGAGAGAATGAGTGCTGGTTTGTTCTGTACCAGAAATCCCTGAGGCTATTGGGAATATCACACTTAATCAGGATGGGTTTAATGCAATCTACTAGAAAGTGGGCATGTACTCGCTGGAGTTTAGGAGAATGATGGGGACATCATTGAAGCTCACCAAATAGTGAAAAGCCTGTGTAGAGTGGATGTGGAGAGGGTGTTTCCACTAGTGGGAGAGTCTCAGAACTAAAGGACGTTCCTTTAGGAAGGAGACGAGCAGGAATTTCTTTAGTTAGAGGGTGGTGAATCTGTGGAATTCATTGCCAAAGAAGGCTGTGGAGACCAAGTCAATGGAGTTCTCTCAGGCAGAGATAGATTCTCCAATGTTATGGGTGTCAGGGGTTATGGGGAGAAGACAGGAGAATGGGGTCAAGAGGGAGATATAGATCAGCCATGATTGAATGGCGGAGTAGACGATGGTCCGAATGGCCTCAGCTATTACATCTGATAGAGAACAATGTTACTCACCAGTGGCAAATTCCCCACCATCAACATGTGGCAGGGACTAGTTGGGCCGAAGGGTCTATTTCTGTCCTGTAAATGCTCCCACTAAAAGAGATCAATCGAAATGAGCAGGTACCGAAACAATGTCCAGAACCAGGGGGGTCACAGTTTAAGAATAAGGGGGAGGCCATTTAGGATTGAGATGAGGAAAAAAAAATTCACCCAGAGAGTTGTGAATCTGTGGAATTCTCTGCCACAGAAGGCAGTGGAGGCCAATTCACTGGATGTTTTCAAGATAGAGTTAGATTTAGCTCTTAAGTCTAAAGGAATCAAGGGATATGGGGAAAAAGCAGGAACGGGGTACAGATTTTAGATGATCAGCCATGATTATATGGAATGGCGGTGCTGGCTCGAACGGCCGACTCCTGTACTTATTGTTCTCTGTTTCTATGATTCTCATGTGGCACCGAGAGAGGTTTGATATTCTGCATGGGGGGGGGGGGGGGGAGGGGGTCCCATGCCTGTGGACAAGTCTCAGAGAGGGGCAGGCAATGCACTCAGCCTCCTCGCAGCCCACAGGGGGCCGCGGGGCTGGAGTTTGTGCAGCTCTGGCTGTACTGGATGTTAAGGAGTCTTGTGGCAACAGCGGCCACGTTCTCTCGTTTAGTGCCCGGGACAATCGGGCAGACTGCTAACGTGGCAACAAACACCAGCGGCCACTCGGTAGCTCCCCCATCAAGTTTCCCAATCTATTTGCAACGAATTATCTGTATTGATTGCAACGCCCCTTCTCTGAAACCACTCCCATTCCGAAAATAGAGCGCCGCGCTGGTGATGGGGGATGGGGGGGGGGGATGCACACAGATGGAAGTCTCAAGTTTTCCCATTTTTTGTGGGATTCAGTCGCTTTGCAGCAGATTACACGGAGCGCTGAGCGGAACGTTGCTGCCGTGAAGCATGACTCCATTCAACATCACACTGTCGTGCTGACAACTCGCCTCAGTTTGTGCTTCAACCGCTTGTCCCTACCTGCACTCGTTCTTGCACGCAATCGTCAGAGGAGAAAGAGGCAGAGACGAACAGAACAAACAGTTGTGTGGCTCGCCCCTCTCTCTCCCCCCCCCCCCCCCCCCCCCCCGGCTCAGTCCCTCTCTCCCTCTCTCTTTTTTTTTCATTCCAAGGACTTTATTCACAAATACATAATACAGCATGCCAAAAAGTAAATAAACACTCAATGGTCACAATACAACAATCAATCAATACAGTACAATGGTGCAATCTCTCTTTACAATAGCCTGGACCCCCCTGCAGTGACCAGCGCCCACAGAAGGCCTCCAGATTCCCCGTGGACACCGCGTGTTCCCTCTCTAGGGGTACGCGCGCACGGACATAGGCCAGGAAGAGGGGCGGGCAGCCGACTCTGTTGTGACCATCGACCGCCCGCTGCCTGGACCCACGAGTGGCCATCTTGGCCAGGCCCTGGAGCAAACCGACAGGGAAATCCCACCCTCCTGACCGGCCCTCCCCACTCCCAGCCCCGAGCCCAAACACCAGGATCGTAGGACTGAAATGCAGCCAAAATACTCGTACTTCAGATACTCATAGAGGGGCAGCAACCTCACGCACTCCATGTACACGTGGAACCCCACACTCCATGTACACGTGGAACACGGACTCTTCCTCGCCGCAGAAAATACAGGCTGCCGGCGAGTCCGTGAACCGGCTCAAAAATGTATTACAAACCACGGCTGTGTGCAACACTCTCCACCCCAGGTCCCCGATGTAAAGGGGGAGGACTCCCTTGTAGAGAGACCTCCACTGGGGACCACCCCCGCCATCAGGTGGCAACACGGATCGCCAAGGCGTATCCGGACGGAAGACGAAGGCGAGGAGGTGCAGAGTGTGCAGGAGCATCCTATACAGTAAACGTCTGCCTGCATCACGGAACGGCACGCTGGGCATCTGGGAGAGGCGGCTCAAGTTGTGTGGGGCCGGCTCCCGGGGAATATTCCGGAGCCTGGGCCCGATGAGCAGTTCCGGCGGAGCGGGGGTAAGCTCGGCCAGAATCACTCCAAGCACACGCCGCTCCCCAACACCCACCGCAACAGGGTGAGGACCGGGCCCCCCCACAGCCACAACACCCCTCTCCCCCTGAGGAGCAACACGCTGACTGAAGATGACCAAATTCCTCACTCTTAACACATCGCGGTAAAAGCTTGGCATGTCCCGTGTGGCGGGTCGACTGATGCCCGCCACCGGGAGCCGCCAAACCCCCCCTTAGGCAATGGCCCTGGCGGAAAAAATACGTGGCCAGAGCGTGCCACCTGGGAGGGTGCTCCGCATACACGTACATCCGCAGAGTCCTGAGACGGAGAGCCGTCACCTGGGTACGCACGCATACCAAGGACTGGCCACCCTCCTCTAACGGGATACTCAGGACTGCTGCTGAGACCCAGTGGTTCCTCCCTCCCCAAAAGAAATCCACTAACCTCTTCTCTACAGCAGTTACAAAGGTAGAGGGCGGGACAAGAGTGGCCAGCCGGTACCATAACATTGAGGCCACCAGCTGGTTTATGACCAGCACCCTACCTTGGAAAGAAAGAACTCCAAGCAAGCCTGACCAGCGTCCCACCCGGGCGACGACTTTCGTCTCTAGCTCCTGCCAGTTCGCCGGCCAAGCATCTTCAGTGGGACTCAGGTAGATCCCCAGGTAGAGCAGGTGCGTGGTGCTCCACGCATAATCCTTCATCTCCTCCGGCAGAGAGTCCACCTGCCACTGGCCCACTAGAAGTCCGGAGCACTTACTCCAGTTGATCCTAGCGGACGAAGCAGCTGAGAACACCTGCTGACATTCATGCATCCTCCGCAGGTCAACAGGATCAGTAAACATAAGAAGAATGTCATCGGCATAGGCCGAGAGAACCACCTCCACCCCCGGTCCTGGTAGAACCAGGCCTGCCAACCGCCTCCAGAGACGACACAGGAATGGTTCCACACAGACCGAGTACAACTGCCCAGACATGGGGCACCCCTGGCGTACCCCCCTCCCAAAGCGAATGGGAGCCAACAATGCACCGTTAATCCTCACGAGACACTCTGCTGCGGTGTACAAAAGCCGGACCCGGGCCACAAAATGCGGTCCAAAACCGAACGCTTGCAGTATCCCGAAGAGGTAATCATGGTCCACCCTGTCAAAAGCCTTCTCCTGATCCAGGGATAGAAAAGCTGCTGACTGACCAGTGCCCTGGGCCAGATGGATCAGGTCCCTAACCAAGTGGATGTTATCTTGGATGGACCAGCCAGGGATTGTATAGGACTGGTCCGGGTGGATCAGTTGGGATAGTACGGAGCCCAGGCGATTTGGCATTGCCCGTGCAAAGACTTTATACTCTGTACAGAGGAGAGAGACCGGGCGCCAGTTCTTCAACAGGCGGAGTTCGCCCTTCTTGGGTAGCAGGACAACGACTGCCCTGCGCCACGAGAGGGGCATCTCCCCGGTCGCCAGGCTCTCCCCCAGAACCTTCATGTAGTCACCCCCCAGGACATCCCAGAAGGCTCTAACAAACTCAACCGTCAGCCCATCCAGCCCAGGGGACTTACCCCTCCTGAGCTGGTGAAGGGCACCAGTCAACTCCTCCAATGATAAGGGGTCATCAAGCTGTTCAAACACCCCTCTATCTATAGTCGGTAGCCCCTCCCACAGAACCCGCTGAGCCTCCCCGCTGAAACCATCCGCGGTGAACAGAGTTCCATAAATGGACCGAACTAACGCACTAATCCCCTCTGGGTCTGTGACCGAGGAGCCATCGTCTGCGAGCAGCTCGACGAGCTGTTTGCGGGCTCCTCGCCCTTTCTCCAGAGAGAGAAAGAAAGGTGAAGCCCGGGATAAAGTCCACGCGCTGGAATAAAGTCCACCCGCACCAGGCAATGGTCCGAACACGGCACCGGCCACATAGAGGCCGCCGAGACCCGGGAGACATACGCTCTGGAGATGTACACACGATCGATACGGGAACCACCCCCCTTAGACCTCCACGAAAACGCGTTGGAATCAGGATGGAGATTCCGCCACGCATCAACCAGCTCGAAAGATTCAATCACACCTCTCAACTTCTTCGCCACTGCAGGGGCACACTGAATACCAGAGCGATCTCGCGCCTCAAGGGTACAATTGAAATCCCCCCAAGGAAGACGCACTGTCCTCAATCAATAGTGCTCAGCAGAGCAGTCACCTCCTGAAGTAAACGCGCCTGCATCGTGCCGGTGCTGGGGGCGTACACGTTAATGAAATGTAACGGCACGCCATCCAGGATCACGGCCAGATAGAGCAAACGGCCTGGCACAACTTCCTGCACCTTCACAATCTCTGGCTGGAAAGTCGGGGCCAACAGGAAAGCCACCCCACTTGACTTTGTGCTAAGGTGGATCATGTAGACCCCCCCCCTCCCACTCCAGGACCCAGGTGGGCTCGTCACTAACAACAGTGTGCGTCTCTTGCAGAAAACTCACTGCATACTTCCCCTCTCTGAGGACCGATAGATGGTGAAATCTACGAAGGTCCCCCCTTCCCCCGTTGTTAGGGCCGCAACTGTTTACCATATATATTAATGATTTGGAAGAGGGAATTAGAAGCAACACTAGCAAGTTTGCGGATGACACAAAGCTGGGTGGCAGTGTAAACTGTGAATAGGATGTTTGGAGGTTGCAGGGTGACCTGGACAGGTTGAGTGAGTGGGCAGATGCGTGGCAGATGCAGTATAATATAAATGTGAGGTTATCCACTTTAGCGGCAGAAACAAGGAGGCAGATTATTATCTCAATGGAGTTAGGTTAGGTAAGGGGGAGGTGCAGCGAGACCTGGGTGTCCTTGTACACCAGTCACTGAAAGTTGGCGTGCAGGTACAGCAGGCAGTGAAGAAAGCTAATGGAATGTTGGCCTTCATAACAAGAGGATTTCAGTATAGGAGGTCCTTCTGCAGTTGTATAGGGCCCTGGTAAGACCACATCTGGAGTATTGTGTACAGTTTTGGTCTCCTAATTTGAGGAAGGACATCCTTGTAATTGAGGCAGTGCAGCGTAGGTTCACGAGATTGATCCCTAGGATGGCGGGACTGACATATGAGGAAAGATTGAAAAGACTAGGCTTGTATTCACTGGAGTTTAGAAGGATGAGAGGGGATCTTATAGAAACATATCAAATTATAAAAGGACTGGACAAGCTAGATGCAGGAAAAATGTTCCCAATGTTGGGCGAGTCCAGAACCATGGGCCACAGTCTAAGAATAAAAGGGAGGCCATTTAAAACTGAGGTGAGAAGGAACTTTTTCACCCAGAGATTGTGAATTTGTGGAATTCTCTGCCACAGAGGGCAGTGGAGGCCAAATCACTGGATGGATTTAAGAGAGGGTTAGATAGAGCTCTAGGGGTTAGTGCAATCAAGGGATATGGGGAGAAGGTAGGCACGGGGTATTGATTGGGGACGATCAGCCATGATCACAATGAATGGCGGTGCTGGATCGAAGGGTCGAATGGCCTCCTCCTGCACCTATTTTCTATGTTTCTATGTTATTACTGGTGCAGATATTTCTCCCAGCAGGAAAGAATCAGCTGCGGCTTTCAGCTGTCCCACGGATGTGCCTGTTCTCTCGGCCAGTCTGCGGAGAGAAGCATCATCCAGACACAGGCATTCACGGAAATAGATTATCGCTCCAATCAGGATCCCAATGTCACATGCGGCAGAGAGACCTGGGACTGGGACCGCTCCCACTCCTCCCGAGATGATCGCCAACATCCAGACACGGTTCCTCAAAATCTCACCTTTCTTCTGAATAACCTCCACACTGAGGTTGGGACGGGCCAGGACAAAGACAGATTTCTTTATATTTGGTAAACCATCTGCAAGTGCTTCCATAAACTGAGGGAAATCATACATATCCTTCTCAAAACTGGATATCAGGAACACGATGGGATCAGGGATCCCGGCCTTTCCCAACTGGCTGACGCAGTCACTCCGGATCTTTTCCAGTTCTGCATCTTCATCAAATTCCCCCCTTTCCTCCTGCATTGCATCAATGTCAGCGTCAATCTTAGAGCGAACAAAGTAGAATATCTTCCCCAGCTGCTTAATCTCCTTGGCAAGGTTTGCATCATTCTCTTTGAATCGGCCAGCTGTCACTATGATGAAGAAATCATATTTTTTAAATTGCATTTCCTTCAGGTAGGAATCCGCGGGGAATCGTGTAGATCCGATCCCCGGCAGGTCCCAGTAGCGGACATTGGGCAGATTGGGATGTGGGTATCCGGTTGGCTCCATTGTAGTTTCTGTGGTGCCAACCGCAGCCGCTCCCACATCTGAGCTATGAAGCCCTCTCATGGTGTTGATGAAGGTGGATTTTCCTGCACCTGTCTCCCCCGGCGATGTTCAGCTCGGTCTTGTCCAGTTCTTTCACCTTCTTCTCTTGCAGAGGTTGAATCTTTTCCACACCACTTGTTTCGAAGTCGGACTTCAGTTTGTTGAGCTCATCCTGTGAGAAGTATCTGAAAGGAAACATGTTTGGTGATAGTTTCCAGTTGAAATGAAACCAACTGAAATAAAGCACCTTCTTTCCCTTTCCATCTTCTCTTCCCGTTGCTCCACCTGGATACACACCATTTCTCCCACAATCCCACCCTTTCCCCCTTCCCCGTCACCTTCCACAATTATCCATTCCTCCGGCTTCCCATTTCACGCCTCTTCTCTAGTCATAGGAGTGGAATTAGGCCATTCGGCCCATCTCAGTCTTTGTCTCACTGGCCTTCCTTCAGTCATAACCTCCCACCCCCCCCCCCCCCCCCCCAACATCCATTAGTCTTTCACTTGCCTGACAGTCCTGTCCCAATCCTCATCCAGCCGCCTCCCTCCAATCACAATCAGAGTGAAGAAGGGTCCCGACCCGAAACGCCACCTGTCCCCAGAGATGCTGCCTGACCCGCTGAGTTACTCCAGCACTCTGTGAAATGCCACCTGTCCCCCAGAGATGCTGCCTGTCCCGTTGAGTTACTCCAGCACTGTGCTTGAGGTGAGGGTGTAAAGGAGAAAAGGGGATTTAAGGGTTAAGGTGTATGTGACCAAATGCTACATGAAGATGAACTGTCACTAAATTAAAATGCATACCTCAGATGCCGGCAAGTCTACCTCTGTGTAGATGCTGGCTTGAGATTGCAGAAGGGGTGTTGTAATCTTACAAAGGACAGGATATGGATACAGAAGAGCACCGAGTAGACTTGAGCCTCTTAAACAATTACCACAAGGTTGAGCCCCAGGAAGATGTGTTTATGTTAATAGACTGAGCCTCGTTACAATCACTCTAAAGTTGAGCACTAGGAAGATGTGTTTATACCTGGCAGGGGAGAATCGGTGTGCTCTACGATCGCTTCTCGGCCTTTTGGCCAAGATCAAGTGTAGTATCTGTTCTTGCACAACCTAATG
This sequence comes from Rhinoraja longicauda, assembly GCF_053455715.1. Taxonomy (NCBI): domain Eukaryota; kingdom Metazoa; phylum Chordata; class Chondrichthyes; order Rajiformes; family Arhynchobatidae; genus Rhinoraja; species Rhinoraja longicauda. The sequence continues at coordinate 50,411,201 of NC_135967.1, read as the reverse complement.
TTCTTATAAGAACAGTATAAGAGCAGTATCTGCATTGGATCATCAACGAGGAGCGGAGGTCAGGAGCACGTGTCTGGTTTAGTGGTGGATCCATGCTGGTTGGGTAACCAACCTAACACCTTTATCCAGGTGGGATGGCAGCAGCAAGTGGAGCTGGAGGGCAGGGTATCCGGAATACCCTGCGTGTATCGGTGAAGGACCTCAGGGAGGGGACCCCTTTCTCAAGGGACCTCTTCATCAAGAAGGTGCTGCTGGAGGCCTGTGGATTCAAGGCCGGGGACATCTTCTGCCTCCAGGACTTCCCAGGTAACGGATATTTCGACGTTTCCTTCCAGAACCCTGCGGGATGGCAGAAGATGCTGCAGGACTTCCGGGAGAAGGGGAACGAAGCCCCGCTGTCGCTCCTGAAGGTGCAGCCGCTCTTCACCCTCCCCACCCAGAGGGAACGGATGATCACGGTGCACATGTTTAATCCACATGTGCCCGTCGTGGATGTCCTCACCTTCCTTGCTCGCTACGTCGAAGGGGCCGGGAACTGTGTGGATATAAAGGATTTGTTCGGGATCTGGACGAGCAAGAGGCAAGTGAAGGTGAAGCTGAGGGTGGACGGGAAGTGATTCATCATCCACCCTCCCTCGGTGTTCGCCATCAGAGGGAACCGGGGCTACATGACTTACGTGGGGCAGCCCAGGGTGTGCAGGAAATGCAACAAACCTGGGCACGTGGCGGCAGAATGCAGGACAGTCGTCTGCAGAAACTGCAAACTAGAAGGCCACGAGACAAGGGAATGTAAAGAGAGTAAGAGCTGCAACCTGTGTGGGGAGGCAGGCCACCTTTACAGGGCCTGCCCAAAAAGAGCTAGCACGTATGCACAGGCGATAAGAGGGGCCGCTGCCAGCACCCCCAGGGTGGACGAGACGCCTCCTACCACGGCAAAAGCCCAAAAAGGAAAGGAGAGCAGGGGCGATGACAACGCGACCACCAGGAGCCCCCAACCGCAGGACAGAGCCGCCCAGGCCCCTCCCCACGAGGGTGAGTCGATGGAAGAGGGGGAACAGGAAGAGGAGGAATAGAAGGTGGTACAGTCGAGGAACACATTGAAGGCTGTGCGCACGGAGAAAAAGCCGGAGGGGGCAAGCAAGTCCCAAAAAAGAGTCCTCTCCCAGGACGAAGCCAGCAGCCTCTCCGCGTCGGAGGATGAGACGACCGGGAGGAGCCGACAACGGAAGCAGAGGCAGAGGAAGAAAACGGGGGAGGAGGAAGGTAAGAGAAAGAACGTGTCTGTTGCCCCCCAGCCCCAGGAGACTGGGAGCAGTGCCAATGGGCCCCAGCCCCAGGAGAATGGGAGCAGTGCAGCGGCCAATGGGCCCCAGCCCCAGGAGACCGTGAGCGGCACAACGGCCAATGGGCCCCAGCCCCAGGAGACCGTGAGCGGCACAACGGCCAATGGGCCCCTGCTCCGGGAGACCGTGAGCGGCACAACGGCCAATGGGCCCCAGCCCCAGGAGACTGGGAGCAGTGCCAATGGGCCCCAGCCCCAGGAGACCGTGAGCGGCACAACGGCCAATGGGCCCCAGCCCCAGGAGACCGTGAGCGGCACAACGGCCAATGGGCCCCAGCCCCAGGAGACCGTGAGCGGCACAACGGCCAATGGGCCCCTGCTCCGGGAGTCCGTGAGCGGCACAACGGCCAATGGGCCCCAGCCCCAGGAGACTGGGAGCAGTGCCAATGGGCCACAGCTCCGGGAGACCGGGAGCGGCACAACGGCCAATGGGCCCCTGCTCCGGGAGACCGTGAGCGGCACAACGGCAAATGGACCACAGCTCCGGGAGACCGGGAGCGGCACAACGGCCAATGGGCCCCAGCTCCGGGAGACCGGGAGCAGTGCAGTGGCCAATGGGCCCCAGCTCCAGGAAACTGGGAGCAGCGCAGTGGCCAATGGGCCCCAGCTCCAGGAAACTGGGAGCAGCGCAGTGGCCTCTCCAGAAAATACACCCTGTGCTGAGGAAGCCACCAGCCTGTACCACTACCTGTGCGACAAAAATGTGCAGGAACTCAGCCAGATGATTGGCATGCGGGAGGATCGCCTGGAACTCTAAAGGACAATGGAGCTGAAACTGGCATCCTTAAACGTGCGCAGTGTGAAGAGCACTGCGCGATGTGTCAACGCCTTGCAGTACCTGGCCAAGGTAAAGGCGGATGTGACTTTTCTACAAGACTGCGGGCTGCCACACCTTCGCTGCTATCGGAGGTGGTCGCGATGGTGGCCCCACGGACTGTCGGTATGGTCGGGGGGCAATGATTGTCGTGCGTCGGGTCTGGGGATCTTGCTGCGGGGAGGGGGCTTCACCATCACTGAGGTAAGGGAGGTGGTGGGGGGGCGTCTCCTGGTGGTGGATGTAATGTACCGTGGTTCTCCGCTCCGGCTGATTAATGTGTATGCCTCACCCAGGTGGAGCGAGCGGGTGGCCGTCCTCCAGCAGCTCCCACCGCTGCTGGCCACGTCTAGACCGCTCGTTCTGGCCGGTGACTTCAACTGCATCATCGATGCGGCTGGACGATCCGGCAGTGCCAACCACAGACTGGACGGCACCTCCAAACTCCTGGTGGAGACGGTCAAAGATGCAAAGCTGCGCGACGCCTTCAGTGACCCTGCAGGCGGAGTCCAGCCACGGTTCACCTGGTCAGGACCGAACGGTTCAGCCCAGTCCCGGATAGACTTCCTCTTCACATCGAGGGCCATCACGGTCAGACACACCGACCTCGCGCCGGTGTTCTTCTCTGACCACTGCCTCCTTCAGGCCACCTGTCACCTACAGGAGGACCGGAAGGCGGGCAGAGGGACGTGGAAGTTAAATGTGGAGCTGTTGACCCCGGAGAACGTTGACGAGCTAAAGAGGGACTACGCATGTTGGAGAACTGTGAGGCCCCTCTTTGACTCCCCAACACTCTGGTGGGAGGCAACAAAGGAGAACATCAAGAAGTTCTTCGTCTCCAAAGGTGTTCAGAGAGCAAGACAGGGTAAGAGGGAATTGTGTCAACTCCAGACAGATTTGCAGCAACTGCTTCTTCTGCAGAGGAGAGGGGTGGATGTGAGGGAGGAACTGAGAGAGTTGAAGGGCCGGCAAGCTCGGCTCTTTACCTCTGAATCCTCCAAGATCATCTTCCGGTCCAGGGTCCGCCATGTTGAGCAGGATGAGACGTGCTCACGTTACTTCTTCCATAAGGTTCACAGGGGGAGCTCTGTGATCAAAAGCCTTAGGGAGGAGGACGGCTCGGTAACATCCTCGCAGTCTGACATGCTCAAGATCTGCAGATCCTTTTATAAGGATCTGTACGATGTAAAGACCACAGACAGCACCGCCTCCCAGAACTTCCTGTCCTCCATCACGGAAGTCTTGGACGACAGCAAGCGGGAGAGTCTGGACTAACCACTGACCCTGGAGGAGCTGACTGGCTCCATCCGTTCCTTTGACTCGAGTAAAACTCCCAGAGGCGATGGCTTACCGGCAGAGTTGTACTCGGCTCTGTGGGACTGGGTGGGCCCGGACCTGCTGGAAGTGTACAATGATATACTTCTAGCCGGCAGCATGTCAGACTCTATGAGGAAGGGCAGCATCACCCTAATCTACAAGCAGAAGGGAGAGATGAATGACTTAAGGAATTGGAGACCCATCACATTGTTGAATGTAGATTACAAGATCCTGTCTAAGGCCATCGCCAACCGGGCCAAGTCTGCTCTGGGACAGGTGATCCACCCGGACCAAACCTGTGCTGTACCTGGCAGGAAAATCTCAGACAGCCTGGTGCTGCTGAGAGATACCATTGCCTACGTGCAGGACAGACGGGTGGATGCCTGCCTGGTTAGCTTGGACCAGGAGAAGGCCTTCGACAGGATATCGCACACGTACATGAGGGACGTGCTCTCCAAAATGGGCTTTGGGGAGGGAATCAGGAAGTGGATACAACTGCTCTACACCGATATCTGTAGTGCAGTCCAAATTAATGGGTGGGAATCAGACAGCTTCCCCGTCAGGTCTGGAGTCAGGCAGGGTTGCCCTCTCTCCCCTGTCTTGTTCGTCTGTTGCATTGAGCCCTTTGCCGAATCCATCAGGAAGGATGCGAGCATAAGAGGAGTGACATTGCCAGGCAGTGGGGGCACTCAGGTCAAGGCCTCCCTGTACATGGACGATGTCGCCGTCTTCTGCTCGGATCCAGGGTCGGTCCGCAGACTGATCAGCGTCTGCGACCAGTTTGAGTTGGCCACGGGGGCCAGGGTAAACCACAGGAAGAGCGAGTCCATGCTCTTTGGCAACTGGCCTGACCGATCTTCCATCCCCTTCACCATCAAGCCTGACTTCCTGAAGGTGCTGGGGATCTGGTTCGGGAAGGCTGGGGCATGTAACAAAAATTGGCTGGAGTGGATAGCCAGGGTGGGGAAGAAGCTGGAGCTGTGGAAGCAGCGCTCCCTCTCCATCACGGGGAAAAACCTGGTCATCAGGTGTGAGGTGCTCTCGGGGCTGCTGTACTTGGCGCAAGTGTGGCCCGTCCCTCCCTCCTACGCCAAGGGGATCACCCGGGCCGTTTTCCGTTTCATCTGGGGGTCGGCGATGGACCGGGTGCGACGAGCCACAATGCACAAGTCGGCAGACAACGGGGGTAAAGACGTGCCCAACGTCGCCCTCATTCTGATGGCCACTTTCGTGTGTGGCTGCATCAGGCGGAGCATAGAGCCAAGGCACGTGGGCACCAAATGCCACTACCTGCTGAGGTTCTACCTGTCCCCGGTGTTGCGAAGGATGGGCCTGGCGCAGATGCCACGCAATGTGCCAGTCAGCTGGACATTGCCGAACCATCTGTCGTTTGTGGACAGGTTCTTCCGGACCAACACCTTTGACCACAAGTCCATCGGGCAGTGGTCAGCACGGAACGTCCTGCAGGCACTGCAGGGGAATGACTCCATGGATCCTGTGGCGTGGTTCCCAGAACAGACTGCCCAGCTTGTCTGGCAAAATGCCTCATCGCCAGAACTCACCAACAAGCACCAAGACCTGGCTTGGCTGGCGGTGAGGGGAGCCCTCCCAGTCAGATCCTTCCTGCACCGCCGGAGCCTCACTACCAGCGCACGCTGCCCTCGGGACGGCTGCTACGGAGAGGAGACGGTGGCCCACCTCTTCACAGAGTGTGGATTTGCCAAGAGAGTCTGGAGAGGTCTGCAGGGGTCCCTGTCACGATTCATTCCGAGCAGCTCCGTCACAGAGGACACTGTGCTCTACGGACTGTTCCCAGGGACGCATTCCGAGACTGACATCGAGTGCTGCTGGAAGGTCATCAACTCGGTGAAAGACGCTCTTTGGTCTGCCCGATCCTTGTTGACCTCCCAGCGGAGCGAGCTGTCCGTCAAGGAATGTTGCCGACTGGCCCGCTGCAGACTGCAGGAGTACGTGCTGAGGGATGCACTGAAGCTCGGTGCAGCCAACGCTAAGGCCCTGTGGGGGAGGACCACAGTCTAGGGTCCTTCCGCTGCTGGACATGGGGGGGCAGGGTGTGGTGGAGAGAGACGCCCCTCCAAATAAGGGATACTGGGTAAATGTCTAAATGTAAGTAAATGTCTAAGTGAATGTCTGTATCAAATGTAACCTCTGGAAATGTCGGATGGGCTTGTTTAAGAATATGTTTTGTGAATGATATTTATTATTTGAATAAAGTATTTTTTGATAAAAAATAAATAAATAAATAAATACTAGTTGCAGCTCTCCCACTCCCGCTGGCGTAATAAAGACTAATGTTTTACCACTTTATGGTATTGTTGTCTGTCTATTAGAATCGAACTTTAACATTGGCGTAGTCGGCAGGATCTCGATGGAACCATCACCAAAGACTGAGTAAGTGGCTGTGGTTTGACCGGGACCTTGAAGGGAGTAAAGTGCACTATCGGATCCGTTGAGTCTGAACTTCCGAGTAAAGTTCTTGGGAACACCGTGGTCCCTCGTCTGAGGTCGATCTGGTTTATATAGAAGACAACTTACGGTAAGAGAGATTACTATATTAATTGGATTGTTGATTTCATGTAAATTGAGTACAGCAGACTACGGGTCTGGTACGTTAAGAACATGAGTTATTAAATTGGATACGACAGACTACCTAACTGGCTTTGGGAAAGGCTCCACGAAGGCCAGAGTCTGTCACTATTGTGTATATATATAAATATATATATATTCGGAGGGCTAACGATGGGGCAAGCCCTGGATACAATTGATGGTGGTGCACCAGTGCAACATATGTGTTATATAGATCCGCGTAAACGGAGAGATTATAGACAATTGTCGGCATCATTGACAAAGAGGCTGGGAAACGAAGCCTGGCCCATTGGGGGAACGTGGAATGTAGAAACAATTAAAGAGGCAGAGCAATTGATATGGGAAAGAGAAGCGGCGAAGAAATGGAAAAAGAGAATGAAGGAATTCTCTTAAGGAAGAGGCACAAAAGAGGTGGGATGAATCACGCCATAAAAGTTGGATAGCTAATGCAAGTCGCAGAGGGATAGAGAGAGGTACGTACAGATGGGGGTGTCCTAAAGGGATGGGAAATGTTACAGGTAGAATGTGATTGGCTAGATGAACAAAAGAAACAATTAGCTAGGGAAAAGGGACCTAGCGGGCCGGCCAATAAACAATTGATTATGAGACCCCGGGGACTCATTGTCTGGCATGGCGACTCTGTTTATAGAGGGCGGGGATGAAGAACGAACCCGGGTGTGGTGTAGACCCCTACATCACTGCCGTACTGCAGCCTGCACCTCTAATTCTGTTGTTCCAACTGAACCGAGACTCCTTGTAAACAGAGCGGCCTTGCCAGACATGGGGGAAGTTAAGTTAATGCAGGGGGACGCCTCTGCCGCGCAGCGCCATCTATGGAAACGAGAGGGCTGTGCCATTGACTCCCTGACGGGGCTCTGGCTCACCCCTCTCAGACAAGCTTGTGTACCTGATGTGTTTTTGCCTGTTCTCTTAACCTATATACACTCCCTTACTCACGCAGATAAGGAGGGAATGGTAAGGATGGCAAAGGAAACTTGGTGGCACCCCAAAATTCGCCAAGAGGCCTTAAAACAAGCCTCAGAATGTGCAATTTGCAAAATAAATAACCCCGGCAAGGCGGTAAAATGCCCAAAAGGGGTTACACCAATGCCACGCCGACCCTTTGAGTGTATACAGGTTGATTTTATTGAGTTACCACGGGCACAGTGTTATAAATATTGTTTAGTAGTTATAGATTTGTTCAGTCGGTGGATTGAAGCCTTGCCAACTACTAATGCCACGGCTGAAACCACAGTAAAGCTTTTGTTGAAAGAAATTGTACCTCACTTTGGGTTGCCCACTGTTATTAGTTCGGACAATAGACAATAGAAAATAGGTGCAGGAGAAGGCCATTCGGCCCTTCAAGCCAGCACCGCCATTCAATGCGATCATGGCTGATCATTCTCAATCAGTACCCCGTTCCTGCCTTCTCCCCATACCCCCTGACTCCGCTATCCTTAAGAGCTCTATCTAGCTCTCTCTTGAATGTATTCAGAGAATTGGCCTCCACTGCCTTCTGAGGCAGAGAATTCCACAGATTCACAACTCTCTGACTAAAAAAGTTTTTCCTCATCTCTGTTCTAAATGGCCTACCCCTTATTCTTAAACTGTGGCCCCTGGTTCTGGACTCCCCCAACATTGGGAACATGTTTCCTGCCTCTAACGTGTCCAACCCCTTAATAATTTTATACGTTTCGATAAGATCCCCTCTCATCCTTCTAAATTCCAGTGGGGGAATGGGCCCCATTTTATTGCTAAAATTATCAAAGAATTGTGCCGACATTTTAACATTAGGCAACAATTCCACTGTGTCCACCATCCGCAGGCTGCGGGAGTGGTTGAAAGAGCAAACGGGACCCTCAAAACAAAGCTAGCCAAACTTGCAGAAGAAACTGGGCAAAGCTGGATCAAGGTTTTACCCCGGGCCCTCTTTGAAATGAGGGTCACCCCACCCGAGGCTACCAAATGGACCCCTGCTGAAGTAGTATACGGCCGTCCCCTACGCACCCCATGGGGGGCGGAAAAAAAAGCGTGGAGGTTAATTTAGATTTACATGCTCTCAGTGATGAACTGATTACATACACACAGCATCTAACCAATGCCTTGTCAGTGTTGCATTCACAGGTACGAGAAGCACAGAAACCATTGCCGATGGAGTGTGAAAACGAGTCCACACAGCCAGGGGATTATGTGCTCATAAGAAACTGGGACCGGAAAAAACTCGGACCACAGTGGAAGGGGCCACACCAAGTACTTCTGACCACCCCCACTGCGGTCAAGGTCGAGGATCATCCACGCTGGATACACCTGACTGATTGCAAACGCATTGGACACTTTAAAGATAAAAATTGGACTGGTAATCCTTCTTGGCGTCCTGGGGCTGGCCTGGGCGGGCTGGACCAGAGGAAATAATGTTTTTCTGTCCATGAGTTATGATTTTGCCCTCCACAGCAATACAAGTGCATGCTGGGTATGTACTCAAGTCCCCCATACCAGTGGAGGAGGGATACCGCTCTTTCCCATACCCTTTAATATAACTGAGGTCCTGGCTGTATACTGCTTTCATAATGACATCCGAGGCAGCGGCTGCTTAAGGACAAGCCAATACCATAAAGGTCCCAATAATACAAGAGTATACATCCCTGGACCAGTAGAGGGGAATAACTCTATCTTTGCCGGATGGTATATACCCCCATTTGGACCAGGCTGGATGGTGAATGAGACTAGAGTATGGAAAATACCACGGCTCAAATTGGGCATTCACCCCAACCAAACTGTCAATGCCACTTGCCATTGTCACACAGAGGGTAGCGGAGTGTTTCTGGGAAACAGCACTTGCACCACGACCTGGCACATAGGGCCATCTCAGCCATTGAATGGTACTTATTATGTATGTGGATCGTGGGCATACCCTTGGTTACCTGGGATGCCACCTAGAGATGATCAGAGATGGGAGAGGTTGAAGGGCCCCATTCATTGGAGGGGGTGCTGCTATCTGACGTATATAGTCCCGCATATGAGAACCATGCAACATCTGGCTGACATATATACCCCCCGAGGTCCAAACGGGGTATCTCGGAATCTGAACGATTCTGGATGATAGCTTTCCCCTTGTACGGTACAGCCCGTCTTTCACGCGAACTGATTAACATGGCCTCAGTCATGGAAAGATTGGCAAATGCCACGGCTGAGGTGTTCACAGACACTCAGAAAGCCCCCACCTCTCTGACAGCCGAAGTGGTGGCACTCTGTACTGTGGACTGCACAACCGTATGGCATTAGATTTTATTCTGGCTGAAAAGTGTGGGACAATGTGCTTTAGTGGGAAGAGAATGTTGCACTTATATTCCCGACGAATCATCCAACATCACCAACCTGGCTGCTCACATATCGCAAGAAGTAACTAAGATCAAGCAGGTTGGGGAAGAAATGACCCATTACCATGACGAGACTGGCCCCAGGGTCGTATGGCCATTCAGCATTTTCGGAAACCTCTGGGGAACTGTCGTACACTATGGCTTGATTGTGCTGCTGATAGTTGCATCATTGTACATGGTTAAATGTATCTGATTATTCTGTGCCTCGCGGAGAATATAAGTTATCATGTTATGATAAAAGGAGGGAATGTAAAGGAGAAAAGGGGATTTAAGGGTTAAGGTGTATGTGACCAAATGCTACATGAAGATGAACTGTCACTAAATTAAAATGCATACCTCAGATGCCGGCAAGTCTACCTCTGTGTAGATGCTGGCTTGAGATTGCAGAAGGGGTGTTGTAATCTTACAAAGGACAGGATACGGATACAGAAGAGCACGAGTAGACTTGAGCCTCTTAAACAATTACCACAAGGTTGAGCCCCAGGAAGATGTGTTTATGTTAATATACTCAATTGTTAACCTCGGGCAATGGCCAGTGATAGTGGGTGATGATTCATTGAACTCCTATCCTCTTGCAAGACCACCTGTGTGGGGTGTCTGGTTCTGTTATCACTTCTAAAAACCCATTGTATTTGGTGCATAAAAAGGTTGCTGAAACACTCTGTAAGGGAGTGGGGTCTTCGAGTGGCTGCTAGTATGCGAGCATACTAGTTGCAGCTCTCCCACTCCCACTGGCGTAATAAAGACTCTAATGTTTTACCACTTTATGGTATTGTTGTCTGTCTATTAGAATCAAACTTTAACAAGGGAGGAGAGGTGGAGAAGTAACATTGTGTGATGTATGCGGGTTCCACTTATCTCAGTCTTTGTATCACTGGCCTTCCTTCAGTCATCACCCCCCTCCCCCCAACATCCATCAACCAATCACTTGCCTGACTTAGTCCTGCCCCAATCCTCATCCAGCCGCCTCCCTCCAATCACAATCAGAGTGAAGAAGGGTCCCGACCCGAAACGCCACCTGTCCCCAGAGATGCTGCCTGACCCGCTGAGTTACTCCAGCACTGTGTGAAACGCCACCTGTCCCCAGAGATGCTGCCTGACACGCTGAGTTACTCCAGCACTCTGTGAAACGCCACCTGTCCCCAGAGATGCTGCCTGACCCGCTGAGTTACTCCAGCACTGTGCTTGAGGTGAGGGAGGAGAGGTGGAGAAGTAACATTGTGTGGTGTATGCGGACATACCTAGAGCTGGCATTTCCCATTCTCTGTCTCTCCTTGTCTCGCCTGTGTGATGATCCAGTGGTCCCAGCACGGCCCTGGGGGGAGAGGTCTGGGCACACGGGCTGCTCCTTGTCTGCACTTGTGTGTGATCTGCTGGAGGAAAGCAGAGAGGTTGAAACATAGAAACATGGAAAATAGGTGCAGGAGTAGGCCATTCGGCCATTCGAGCCTGCACCGCCATTCAATATGATCATGGCTGATCATCCAGCTCAGTAGCCTGTACCTGCCTTCTCTCCATACCCCCTGATCCCTTTAGCAAAAAGGGCCACATCTAACTCCCTCTTAAATATAGCCAATGAACTGGCCTCAACTACCTTCTGTGGCAGAGAATTCCACAGACTCACCACTCTCTGTGTGAAGAAATGTTTTCTCATCTCGGACCTAAAAGACTTCCCCCTTATCCTTAAGCTGTGACCCCTGGTTCTGGACTCCCCCAACATCGGGAACAATCTTCCCGCATCTAGCCTCTCCAACCCCTTATGAATTTTATGTTTCTTTTTTTAAATTATTTTTTTTTAAATATTTTTATTTTTGAAAAGCATATGTACAAATAGAAATAAAAGACAAATTTGTTACAAAGTTCTTACATAGCTTCAATTTTTAAATTTTTATAGAGAAAATAAAAAATAAAGAAGAAAGAAAAAAAAACTAAACTATTGGGAAGAGAGAATAAGAAAATTTAAAAAAAGGTATAACTATAAAAATTAAAGGGGGTAGATCCGGGAGACAATAACCACATCCAACCCTAAACTCAAGTTTCAACTTTTAATTTTAAATTTTTATTTTAGTCCTGTGCCAAACCCATTTACTTTTCTAAAAATTCAATAAATGGAGACCATATTTTAAAAAATAACTCAGGTTTGTCAATTAAGGCAAATCTTATTTTTTCCAAATGCAGGGTCTCTTATTTCCATAGTCCACATTTTAATTGTGGGGGTTATTGTTTTTTTCCAAAATTTAAGTATTAATTTTTTCGCAGTTATTAAACTGTAATCAAGAAAATGTACCTGACTTGTTGTAAAGTTTGTAGTATGTTCTGATAATCCTAATATAATTAATTTTGGATCCATATCCAATTGCTTGTTGATAACTTTAGAAACTATTTTAAAAATCTCCAACCAGAAATTTTGCATTTTTATGTAAGTTACGAAAATATGTTAAATTAGCTTCTTGAAATTGACATTTATCACAAATAGGAGAGATACTAGGAAAAATCCTATTTAATTTCGTCTTCGAATAATGTAATCAATGTATTATTTTAAATTGTATTAAGGAATGTCTAGTATTTAATGAACATTGGTGTATATGTTGTAAACTTTCATCCCATATATCTTGCATTATGAGTTGATTCAATTCGTCCTCCCATGCTCGTCTATAAGATTCTGATGACGGAATGTCAGTATCTAGGAGAGTATTATAAATAAAGGATATTAATTTATTTGAATTATAATGTCGATTCAGGCATACATCAAGAGTTTCTGGACCTCTAAACTTATATTCTTGCATGTGTAATTTTACATAATCTCTAAGTTGTAAATATCTAAAATAATTATTAACATGTAATCCGTACTTCTGCTGTAAATCCTGAAAAGAAAGAAAAGTTCCCTTATGATAAAGATCTCCCACCCTTTTAATTCCATAACTTTTCCATTGAGCAAATCCTCTATCTAAGACAGACATAATTTCACTTTTGTACCAGTTAATTCTATAACCTGAAAATGAACCAAATTGAGTTATGAGATTTAATAAATTCGGAATGCTAATTTCTGGCTTCGTAATGCATATTAATACATCATCCGCATATAAAGAAATTTTATTGGTTGTATGTTTAGTGTTATAACCGTGAATGTCTGGATTTGATCTAATACTCTCAGCAAGTGGTTCTATAACAAGGGCAAATAGAAGCGGAGATAGTGGGCATCCTTGTCTACAACCCCTAAATAAATGAAATTTGGATGACAGCATTTGATTAGTTAATATTCTAGCTGTTGGGGATGCATATAAAAGTTTCACCCATGAACAAAAATTTTCACCTAATTGAAATTTTTCCATCACTGAAAAAAGATAGGGCCATTCTACTTGATCAAATGCTTTTTCAGCATCTAGCGAGATGATTGCTAAATCTTCGTTTAATAGTCTCTTTGAAAGATGTTAAATCCATGAAAAATGGGAAGACTCCTGGCCCTGACGGCTTAAATAATGAATTTTATAAAAAATTTAGTGATTTGATCTCTCCACGTTTGCAAACTGTATATAGTCACGCCTTTAAACACCAGGAGTCTTCCCATTTTTCATGGATTTAACGTCTTTCATAGTTATTTCTGCGCCCAGTGAATTTCTGTCACTCACATTCAAACCAGGAAGGTTACATTCCTGCAAAAAGTTTTGCATCTGCGCAGAGCTATCTGTTATTTTTGATGAATATAATGACTGATAAAATTGCAAAAATCTCTGATTAATATCCTTGGGTAGTTTAAGCAAATCTCCGTTTTCTGATCTAATTTTATGAATTGTAGAATCATCTTCTAATTTACGGAGTTGACGTGCTAGCAATTTCTGTGGTTTATCTCCAAATTCAAAATGTTTTTGTTTAGTATATTGAAAAAGCCTTAAAATATGAGCTGAGAGTATATAATTTAACTTATATTTGAGAGCTGCAATTTTATTATGTATTTCAATAGAGGGAGCGATGGCATTTGTTATGTCTAACTGTTTTATCTGACTTTCTAGGTCATGTTGTTCAACCCGCTTCTTCTTGTTTTGAGACGCTTGAAAGGCAATAATACATCCTCTCACAAACGCTTTAAATGTTTCCCAAAGCAGGAACGCAGGTGTTTCAGGGAGGTCATTTGCGTAAAAAAAAGTTTCAAATTGCGATTTAAGATAGTCATAACATGCTGTGTCATTTAAAATTTGAGGATTAAATCTCCAATTGGTCTGTTTCCCCGTTACTCCTTGGAGTTTTACCCTAAATGTTAAAGGGGCATGATCGGATATAATAATATTATGATATTTTGATTTATACGTATAAGGAATAAGTTTGGAGTCCACCAAATAGTCAATTCTTGAGTAAGTTTTATGCACTGGTGAATAAAATGAATACTCTCGGCCTGAAGGGTTTTCAATTCTCCAAACATCTTTTATATTTGCACTATTTATATAAGAGTTTAATAATTCACACGACTTGGATTTTGTTTTCCTTTGAGTTGACGATCTATCCAAATAAGGATCTAATGTACAATTTAAATCTCCTCCAATTATCAAGTTATATTGTCCAAATTCTGGAATGGTATTAAAAAAAATTTTTTTAAATAACGGATTATCAAAATTTGGTGCATAGACATTCACCAATATCAATTTTGTAGAATATAGTTCTCCCACTAATATAACATATCTACCTTCAGTGTCGACTATAGAGGAAGTATGTATAAATGGTATACCCTTACGAATTAAAATGGCAACACCTCTTGATTTAAAGGGAAATGATGAGTGAAATAATTTATCAATCCATTTGCCGTTCAATCTATTATGTGCTACATTTTTGAGATGAGTTTCCTGAAGGAACATTATATCAGCATCAATAGATTTTAAATGTGAAAGTACTTTACCTCTTTTAATTGGTTCATTAATACCTTTGACATTCCAACTACAAAATGTAATACCTTTACCCCCTGTTTTCCTAGTAGTATCTTGCATCTTAACCGATAAAGAGTCTATAATAAAGCAAATGGCCTGGCACCCGAACTACAACATTTTTCTTGAATGAAGGGTGGATGATCTTTTGTACTATGTAGAATGTCTCCCGGAAATATCTCCCAAAGGTATATAAATTCTGAAAAATGACATAATAATAAAAATTGAATCTAAAAAAAAATCAATATATAAAAGGTTAAAAGAGTGCAGGAAAAAAGAAGAAACAACTAAAACTACAACTACAATTAGTGCAGTTAGTGATAGCCACCCTAAGGTGGCAAAAAATCTAAGGACTTCCGTGGGATGTAAAAATAAAATAATACTAGCTCTGTTTTTTAACGAAGTTGTTGTTTTTTGTTTTTTTTTATAAAAGAGAGTTGAACTGGGCAGGCCCGAAACTAATTAGTCTATAATAAATCGATTTTTCTGTCTAAGGTATATTAATTAAGTGTTCGAAGTAAAGTTTACATAAATCAAATATTACTTGTACTTCTTATTAGTAATGATTAATAAAAATATATATGTTTTTTGATTAATAGTAATTAGTTACGGTTAATATTCGTATAGTATATACACTAAGCTTAAATCTTTAGGTTTTAATATTTTAAAGTCCAATCAGTTGTCTGCCAATTAATAAAGCCGTGAAGTCATATTCAACCCTTCAGTGACCTTTCGATCTCCCGAGCGAATTCCAGTGCTTTATTGTGGTCAGTAAAAAAGGATTCTGTTTGATTGTAGGTAACTTGAAGTTTTGCTGGATACAACATACCAAATCTGAGCGCTGGGATCTTCCTAAGAATAGATCTTGACTCATTGAACAGTGTGCTCTTTTCTTGACCACTTCAGCAGGGTAATCTCTGAAGATGCGAATCTCATCGCCTTGAAATGATAAAGTTCTGTTACTAACAATTCTCGACAGCATATCTTCTAAAATGTGAGCATAATGCACCTTCAGTATCAAATGCCTTGGAGGGGCGTTAGCACCTGGCCGTGCTCTCAGTGCTCTGTGGGCTCGATCCAGCAAGGGCTTTGAGTCCATTTTCAAAACTTCTTGTAACAGCTCAGCAGTAAAGTCACGAAGGTTTTTAGCTTTCTCTTTACCTTCTTTAACTCCAAGAATTCTTAAATTTTGTCGTTTAGAATGACCCTCTAGGTCACTACATTTTTCAGTTAATTTCATCAATAAATCAGATAAACGCTGAGTCTCCGTCAATACTGCTTTTGTTGTTTCAGCACTCGTCTCGGCTAAAGTTTCCAACTCACATATAGCCTCATCATGTTGTTGTATTGACTCAGTGATGTGGTTCACCTTACTGGAAAAATCGGAGTCCAACGTTTGTAGCTTGGAGGTTACTTCCTCCATGTGTTCATTCATGATTTCACATATTTCAGCCTTTGATGTAGCCAACTGATCCTTAATAATAGTTAGTATTTCCCCCTTCATTCCTTTAAGCGATACTAATTCAACTTTCATCTCTTGGAGTTCAACCGTCATATTTGTTACTTGAGACTTCATACCTGAAAGCTCCTCACCAACAACGCTACGAAATTCTTCCAAACCAATTTTTTTTGGCTGTGGATTCCGGGTTCGTTTGGAAGTTTCTTCCTGAGTCAATGCTGAAGTTTGGGCTGAAGCAGAGGCTTCCATCTGTCCTGGTTCTTCTTCTTCCAACAGTCTTGTTCTAACCGTTCCTTTTTTAACGGTTTTTAATGGGGGGTGCGACTTGTCGACATTTACTATTAAAAGTCGCGATCTGATGACGTCACCCACCCTTCGTTGAGAATTGCCGGTAAGTTGCAACGGGCCCATCCCGTTCCTCTCTTCTTAAATCAAAATGTTCACGGAGCTAGTTGGCGTGCGACTTACTCAGTCCATAGCGCCACCGGAAGAATTTTATGTTTCTATAAGATCCCCCCTCAGTCTTCTAAATTCCAGCGAGTACAAGCCCAGTCTATCCAGTCTTTCCTCATATGAAAGTCCCGCCATCCCCGGGATCAATCTGGTGAACCTTCTCTGTACTCCCTCTAAGGCAAGAACGTCTTTCCTCAGGTTAGGAGACCAAAACTGCACACAATACTCCAAGTGCGGTCTCACCAAGGCCCTGTACAACTGCAGCAGAACCTCCCTGCTCCTAAACTCAAATCCTCTTGCTATGAATGCCAACATACCATTCGCTTTCTTCACTGCCTGCTGCACCTGCATGCTTGCTTTCAATGAGTGGTGCACCATGACACCCAGGTCACGTTGCATCTCCCCTTCTCCCAATCGGTCACCATTCAGGTAATACTCTGCTTTCCTGTTCTTGCTGCCAAAGTGGATAACCTCACATTTATCCACATTCTATTGCATCTGCCATGCATTTGCCCACTCGCCTAATCTATCCAAGTCACTCTGCAGCCTCCTAGCATCCTCCTCGCAGCTAACACTGCCACCCAGCTTCGTGTCGTCCGCAAACTTAGAGATGTTGCATTCAATTCCCTCGTCCAAATCATTAATATACACTGTAAATAACTGGGGTCCCAGCACTGAGCCTTGCGGTACCCCACTAGTCACTGCCTGCCATTCCGAAAAGGACCCGTTTATTCCTACTCTTTGCTTCCTGTCCGCCAACCAATTTTCTATCCACCTCAACACTGAACCCTCAATACCGTGTGCTTTAAGTTTGTACACCAATCTCCTATGTGGGACCTTGTCGAAGGCCTTCTGAAAGTCCAGATATAACACATCGACTGGTTCTCCCTTATCCACTCTACTAGTTACATCCTCGAAAAATTCTATAAGATTCGTCAGACATGATTTGCCTTTGGTAAATCCATGCTGACTTTGTCCGATGATTTCACCACTTTCCAAATGTGGTGCTGTCACATCTTTAATAACTGACTCTAGCATTTTCCCCACTACCGATGTTAGGCTAGGTTGCTACTGGTTCTTTCTGTAGCAGAGGTGTATGTAAGGCTGCAAAGTATATCCCTCAATCAATACACGTCATTTGGCCCAACTGGTCCGTGCCGACACAATGCCCCATCCAGGCTAGTCCCACATGTTTGCAATTGGCCCACAGCTTTATAAACCTGTCCTATCATGCGACTGTCCAATGTCCGTTAGATGCTGTGATGGTTCCTGCTTCAATGACTTCCTCTGGTAGCTGGTTCCACATGCCCGCCACCCTCTGAGTAAAAAAGTTGCCCCTCAGGTTCCAATGAAATCTTTCCTCCCTCACTTTAACCCTAAGCCCTCTTGTTTTTGATTCCACTACCGCGGGTAAGAGACTGTGCATTCACCATCAATTTCCCTCATGATTTTAAACGCGTCGTTCAGATCACCCCTCATCCTCCTGCGCTCCAAGGAATAAAGTCTCAGCCTGCCCAACCTCTCCCTAGAGCTCGTTTTCGAGTCCTGGAAACATTCCCATAAATCTTCTCAGCTCTTTCCAGCTTAATTCGGTTCAGTTCAGTTTAGTTTATTATCATGTGGACAGAGGTACAGTGAAAAGTTTTTGTTGTGTCCTATCCAGTCAGCGGAATTACAATTGGGCCATTTACACTGTACAGATACGCGATAAGGGAATAACGTTTAGTGCAAGGTAATGCTGGTAAAGTCTGATCAAAGATAGTCAGAGGGCCCTGGGAGAGGTAGATAGTAGTTCAGGACTGCTCTCTAGTTGTGTTGGGATACAAACCCTGTGACAGGAACTTGCTGTGAATCTCCCAGTGATTCTCAGGAACAAGTTGCCTCTGCAGAATAAAGAAATTAGACTTTAAAATAAACCTACGAATATACCTCTCACCTTCGCTCTCCCCATCCCCCACCCTGGTTGTTTAATCAGCTGCATAGTTCACATTGTTTCCTTCAGTTCACACCTTTCCCAGCACATGGGACCCGCCCTGCCTGACCTCATTTGTTACCAACCCTGATGTCCTGGTAGGACAATAACTGCAGATGTTGGTACAAATCGAAGGTATCACAAAATGCTGGAACAACTCAGCAGGTCAGGCAGCATCTAGAAGAGAGGGAATGGGTGACGTTTCGGGTCGAAACCCTTCTTCAGACTGATGTCAGGGGAGTAGGACAAAAAAAGGATATAGGTGGAGACAGGAAGACAGAGGGAGAACTTGGGAGGGGGAGGGGAAGAGAGGGACAGAGGAACTATCTAAAGAAGTCAATGTTCATACCGCTGGGCTGTAAGCTGCCCAAGCGAAATATGAGGTGCTGTTCGTCCAATTTTCGGGTGGGCCTCACTATGGCACTGGAGGAGGCCCATGACAGAAAGGTCAGGCTGGGTGTGGGAGGGGAAGTTGAAGTGCTCAGCCACCGGGAGATCAGGTTGGTTAAGGCGGACTGAGCGAAGGTGTTGAGCGAAACGATGCAAAGACGTTGACATCTAGAGCAGCGGATACAATAGATGAGGTTGGAGGAGGTGCAGGTGAACCTCTGTCTCACCTGGAAAGACTGCCCTTGGATGGAGTCAAGGGGGGGGGGGTGGTAAAGGGACAGGTGTTGCATCTCCTGCGGTTGCAGGGGAAAGTGCCTGGGGAGGGGGTGGTTTGAGTAGGAATGGACGAGTGGACCAGGGAGTTACGGAGGGAACGGTCCCTGCGGAACACAGAAAGGGGAGGAGATGGGAAGATGTGGCCAGTGGTGGGGTCCCGTTGTAGGTGACGGAAATGTTGGAGGATGATTTGTTGGATACACTGGCTGATGGGGTGGAAGGTGAGGACAAGAGGGATTCTGTCCTTGTTACGAATGGGGGGAGGGGGAGCAAGAGAAGAGCTATGGGATATTGAAGAGACCCTAGTGAGAGCCTCATCTATAATGGAAGAGGGTGGGAAGTAGCCCCGTTTCCTGAAGAATGAAGACATCTCTGATGCCCTAGTGTGAAATGGGCGTAGATGAGGCGTAGACGGAGGAATTGGGAGTAGGGGATAGACTTTTTGCAGGAGTCAGGGTGGGAAGAAGTGTAGTCCAGATAGCTGTGCGAGTCAGTGGGTTTGTAGTAAATGTCAGTCACTAGTCTGTCTCCTGTGATGGAGATGGTGAGGTCCAGAAACGGTAGGGAGATGTCGGAGATGGTCCAGTATATTTAAGAGCAGGATGGAAATTGTTGAGGAAATGTATGAAGACAGTGAGTTCTTCATGGGTACAAGAGGCAGCACCAATACAGTTGTCAATGTAGCGGAGGTAGAGTTCGGGGATGGGGCTGGTGTACGCCCCGAACAGGGATTGTTCGACGTACCCGACAAAGAGGCAGGCATAGCTAGGGCCCATGCGAGTGCTCTTAGCTACGCCTCTGGTTTGGAAGAAGTGGGAGGAGTCAAAGGAGAAGTTGTTAAGGGTAAGAACCAGCTCTGCTAGGCGGAGGAGCGTGTTAGTAGATGGGGATTGGCTGGTTCTACGGTCAAGGAAGAAACGGAGGGCTTTGAGACCATCCTTGTGGGGGATGGAAGTGTAGAGTGACTGGACATCCATGGTAAAGATGAGGGAGTGGGGGCCTGGGAACCGGAAGTTATCGAGGAGATGGAGAGCGTGTGAGGTGTCTTGGACGTAGGTGGGGAGGGATTTTACGGGAGGGGGGGGGATAGGATGGAGTCGAGGTAGGTGGAAATAAGTTCGGTGGGACATGAACAGACAGAAACAATAGGTCTGCCGGGACATTGTTTGTCCCGTTCTGTTTATGGATTTTAGGGAGAAGGTAAAATCGGGCCGTGCAGGGCAGGGGAATGATAAGGTTGGAGGCATTAGAGGGCAGAGCGTGGGGGGGGTGAAGTGTGTGTGAGTGTGAAATGTGTGTCTGTGTCTGGGGTCACCGGCAATGGACTGAATACATCACGGGGGGGGGGGGGGGGGCGACCAATTTGGACACGATTCTAACTGCGATGTTGCCGCATAAACTGCGACCTGGGAGTGAAAACGAAACTGCAACCGCGAAAACAAATGTTTCCGAGAAAGGTGTTTAGTTTACACGCAAGCAAGGTTTAGCAAGATAAAAACTAACACTCTCTCTTACACACTCACACACACTCTCTCTCTCTCTCTCGCTCACACACACACACGCACACAACTGCTGCCCTGGTCGATCAAACCCAGTGAACACGATTCCAAGCCGCACTTTTGCCAACTCTCATTTCAATTCATCCAGTTAATGAAAACCAAGTGCCCTGGAGACGTGAAATAAAAATAAAATCAAACGCTGGAAACCTTCAGCAGCCCAGGCAGCCAATGGATCCTGGAGCTGAAACACTCAACTCAGATTTGATGACTTAGAGATAGACACAAAAAGCTGGAGTAACTCAGCGGGACAGGCAGCATCTCTGGAGGGAGATAACTCAGAAACGGATGACAGATTCTCTCCGCGGCTGCTGCCTGTCTCACTGAGTGTTTGAACAGTTTCCAGTGCCGCTGCTCCAGTTCTAGTCCTTACCTACTTCGGTTCAGGACGAGACTCCGTCAGTGAACGTCCGCCGGCTACTCCAGTCCGCTGTGGTCGCCGCTCCAGTTCGCTGCGTGCCTCTCACCTTGTCAATACTTGTTCCTCTGTCCCTCTCTCCCCCTCCCCCTGCCCAGTTCACCCACTGTCTTCCTGTCTCCACCCATATCCTTTCTTGGTCCCGCCCCCCCCCCCCCCCCGACATCAGCGTAACGAAGGGTCTCGACCCGAAACGTCACCCATTCCTTCTCTCCAGAGATGCTGCCTGACCCGCTGAGTTACTGTAGCATTTTGTGATGCCTTCGTGTCAAGTACTTGGATGGATTGCTGCACCTTATCAATAAGGCTCAAGATCTGTGTGCGCCGAGTGACTTTACACTTTACCCGCCGGCGCGACTCAGCCCCTCAGACCCGGGGCAGTGTGGAAACAGAGACGGCTAGGCGACAATTATACCGACAATGAGAAACCCACGCAGGTCACAGGGAGAATCTGTCCAGACAGAAACCGTAGTCAGGATCGAACCCGGGTCTCTGGCGCTGCAGGCGCTGTAAGGCTGTAACTCTGCGGCTGCGCACATTATATAAACAAGCCCAGTCTGGGGTCACCGGCAATGGACTGAATACATCACGGGGGGGAAACAAGACAGACACAAAATACTGGAGTAACTCAGCGGGACAGGGAGCATCTCTGGATAGAAGCAATGGGTGACGTTTCGGGTCAAGACCCTTCAGAATGAAGTCAGGGGAGAGGGAGTACGAATAGATTCAAACCTCGGCTTCAAAACCAACATTGGCTACCCTCCAGTCCACAAGAACTGACCCAAAGTCGAGAGAACATTGGGGCCACCTCCTTGAGTACTCTGGGATGCAGACCATCAGGCCCTGGGGATTTGTCTGCCTTCAGTCCCAACAGTTTACCTAACACCAGTTCCTGACTAACGTGTTGTTATCTGGGAGAAGGGAACAACAAAGAAAACAGAGATAAAATGTAGTCGGAGACACAAACAGCAGAACTGGGAAAGGGAAGGGATGGCGAGAGAGGGAGAGCAAGGGTTACTTGAAGTTAGAGGTCAATGTTCGTACCACTGGGGTGCAAGCTGCCCAAGTGAAATATGAGGTGCAGTTCCTCCAATTTGCGCTGGGTCTCCCTCTGGTAATGGAGGAGGCCCAGGATAGAAAGGTCAGTGTGGGATTGCGAGGGGGAATTAAAGCGTTTAGCAACCGGCAGATCAGGTAGGTTTAGGCAGACTGAGCGGAGGTGTTCTGCGAAACGATCTCCGAGCCTTTGCTTGGTGTCCCCGATATATAGGAGTCCACACCTGGAACAGCAGATACAGGAGATGAGGTTGGAGAAGGAGCAAGTGAACCTCTGCCTCACATGAAAGGGCTGTCAGGGTCCTTGGATGGAGTCGAGGGAGCAGGTAAAGGGACAGGTGTTGCATCTCCTGCGGTTGCAGGGGAAATACCTGGGGAGGGGATGGGTAGGGCGGGAAGGGGCGAGTTGACCAGGGAGTTGCGGAGGGAACGGTCTCTGGGGAAAGTGGAAAGTGGTGGGGATGGGGAGATGTGGTGAGTAGTGGGATCCCGTTGGAGGTGGTGAAGATGCCGGAGGATTATGTGATGGATGTGACGGCTGATGGGGTGGAAGGTGAAGACAAGGGGGACTCTGTCCCTGTTGTGCCTGGGGGAGGGGGAGCAAGGGCAGAGCTGCAGGGTACCGAGGGGACACGAGTGAGGTGTGATGTGTGTGTGTGTGTATGTGTGTGCGTGTGTGTGTGCGTGTGTGTGTGCGTGTGTGTGTGTGCGCGTGTGTGTGTGTGTGTGCGTGTGTGTGTGTGTGCCTGTGCGTGTGTGTGTGCGTGTGTGTATGTGTGTGCGTGTGTGTGTATGTGTGTGTGTGTGTGTGGGGTGTGTGTGTGTTTGTATGTGTGTGTGTGTGCGTGTGTGTGTGCGTGGGTGTGTGTGGGGTGTGTGTGTGTTTGTATGTGTGTGCGTGTGTGTGTGTATGTGTGTGCGTGTGTGTGTGTATGTGTATGTGTGTGTGCGTGTGTGTGTGTGTGTATATGCGTGTGTGTGAGTTTGGGGTCAAGGACATTGGACTGAATACATCACGGGGGTGGGGGGCAATTTGGACACGTTTGTAACCACGATATTGTCGTCTTTTGTTCCACATAAACTGCGACCCCGGAGTGGAAACGAAACTGCAGCCGAGAAAACAAATGCTTTCCGAGAAAGGAAGGGTGTTACCCGGAAACCGTGTACCCACAAACAAGATTTGGCGAGACAAAATCAAAGAACTGCAGATGCAAGTTTATACCAAAGATAGACAGACAATGCTGGAGTAACTCAACGGGTCAGGCAGCATCTGTGGAGAACATGGATAGGTGACGTTTAACAAAGTGCTGGAGTAACTCAGCGGGTCAGGCAGCATCTGTGGGGCAGAGGGATGGGTGATGTTTCGGTGGGTGAGAACGTTCTTCAGAGTGAAAGTACAGGGTGGGAGTGGGGGGGAGGGGGGGGGGAGTGAAGAGTTGGAGGCGAGGAAAGCCCAGGACTAAACAGGGCTGGCAGCAAATGACCTCAGGCAGGACGGTGCCTGGCCAATGTGGGCCCATTGCTGGCCAGTGAGGGCCCATTGCTGGCCAATGTGGGCCCATTGCTGGCCAGTGTGGGCCCATTGCTGGCCAGTGAGGGCCCATTGCTGGCCAGTGTGGGCCCATTGCTGGCCAGTGAGGGCCCATTGCTCGCCAGTGAGGGTTTGCTCTCTGGAGGGATACAATGGGGTGAACTGTGGATCTGGTTAAATGACGAGGGTGGAGGAAGACGGGAGTTTTAGTAGAAGTTAATGTTAAAGTCTGAAGCAGTCTGGCGAAGGGTCTCAACCTGAAACGTCACCCAATCCTTCTCCCCAGAGTTGCTGCCTGTCCCACTGAGTTACTGCAGCATTTTGTGTAGGAAAATAACTGCAGATGCTGGTACAAATCGAGGGTATCACAAAATGCTGGAGTAACTCAGCGGGTCAGGCAGCATCTCGGAGAGAGGGAGTGGGGGGGAGGTTGGTGAGGGGGTGGGGTTGGGGTGGGATCAATTTGGACCCTTCTAACTGCGATGTTGCCGCATAGGGTTGCTATTGAAGGCGTGCAGCGTAGGTTCACTAGGTTAATTCCCGGAATGGCGGGACTGTCGTATGTTGAAAGGCTGGAGCAATTAGGCTTGTATACACTGGAATTTAGAAGGATGAGGGGGGATCTTATTGAAACATATAAGATAATTAGGGGATTGGTAGCTGTGGCGTGTGAAACATGGGCGCCAACATGCACACAGCAAGATCCGATGCACAGCAAGCTGAACATGACCAGACCACAAACACAGTGTTGATGCTTGGACCAGGACACTCTGAACTTGTCCAAAATATGGTCGCAGATCCCTGATGGCCGCCTGTTCAACTGAGTGCCCCTCCCTCAGTCATGTACGACTGCCTCAGAAATTTCAAAATGGGTGAGAAATGTTTCCAAACATTATTACAGCAAACAGCAGGAATAAGGAACTGCAGATGCTGGTTTACAAAAAAAAGTCACAAAGTGCTGGAGGAACTGAGTTGACCAGGCAGCATCTCAGGAGAACATGAAGATAAGCACAAAATGTTGGGGTAACTCAGTGGGACAGGCAGCATCTCAGAAAGTAGGAATGGGTGACGTGTTGGGTCGAGTCCCTTGTTCAGTGATAGTCAAGTAGGAGGGAGACATAGAGATATGGAAGGGTAAGGTGTGAAAACGCGAGATCAAAGGGGACGCTGCTGAAGGGAAATGTAGAGTGGATCATTGGCTGAGGGGAAGGTGACAAGGAGGGATACAATCAGTACAATTCAATCCGGAGGACAGTGAAACCAGTCCAGAAACTGGAATGGGGGAGGGACGGAGAGAGAGGGGAAGGAAGGCCTACTTGACATTGGACAAATTAATATTCATCCCGCTGGGTTGTGAGCTGCCCAAGCGAAATATGAGATGCTGCTCCTCCATTTGTGTGTGGCCTCACTCTGATAGTGGAGGAGGTCTAGGACAGAAAGGTCAGTGTGGGAATGGGAGGGAGAGTTAATGTGGTTAGCAAACGGGAGACCACGTGGGCCTAGACGTACTAATGGATAGCTCCAAGCAAACAGCAATCAGTTAGAGTAGAATTAGCGCACAATTTGGCGTTAGCTTTCTTCATATATGAAGCCCAGCACGACGTGACTGACGGGATGGATATTGGTGCAGAACGGTTACTTGGCACGTTTGACAAAAGCGAGCACCTTCTCTGCGCTCCCCACTAGACGCCCCAGCGCGTCACTCAGTATCGAGTAGGTCATTAGATATGATGACCCTGCTCCAAAAATGGAACCAATGCCCGGGATAAAATAAAGAGCGGCTTCCACGGCTGAAACAGTAACGAGGGCCGCCCCACCCAAACCCAGCCTTACTATTACTGGTGCAGATATTTCTCCCAGCAGGAAAGAATCAGCCGCGGCTTTCAGCTCGCCCACGGATGTGCCTGTTCTCTCGGCCAGTCTGCGGAGAGAAGCATCATCCAGACACAGGCATTCACGGAAATAGATTATCGCTCCAATCAGGATCCCAATGTCACATGCGTCAGAGAGACCTGGGACTGGGACCGCTCCCACTCCTCCCGAGATGATCGCCAACATCCAGATACGTGTCTTCAACACCTTACGTCTCTTCCGAATAACCTCCACACTGGGGTTGGGACGGGCCAGGACAAAGACAGATTTCTTCATATTTGGTAAATCATCTGCAAGTGCTTCCATCAACCGAGGGAAATCATACATTTCCTTCTTAAAACTGGATATCAGGAACACGATGGGATCAGGGATCCCGGCCTTTCCCAACCGACTGAAGCACTCACTCCGGATCTTTTCCAGTTCTGCATTTTCATCAGATTCCCTCCCTTCCTCCCGCATTGCATTAAGGTCAACATCAATCTTAGAGCGAACAAAGTAGAACCTCTTCCCCAGCCGCTTAATCTCCTTGGCAAGGTTTGCATCATTCTCTGTGAATCGAGTAGCTGTCACTATGATCAAGGTGGATTTTCCTGCACCTGTCTCTCCCGTCACGGCGATGTTCAGCTCGGTCTTGTCCAGCTCTTTCAACTTATTCTCTTGCAGAGGTTGAATCATTTCCGCACCACCCGTTTCAGTCGGACTTTAGTTTGCTGAGCTCATCCTGTGTGAAGACTGTGGGGGTCTCAGACTGAGCCGCCTGTTGAATGAAAAGGCCAGCGGTGGGCGAGTACAGCGGTGGGGTGAGTACAGCGGTGGGGGGAGTACAGCGGTGGGGGGGCGAGTACAGCGGTGGGGGGTAAGTACAGCGGTGGGGGGTGAGTACAGCGGTGGGGCGAGTACAGCGGTGGGGGGGCGAGTACAGCGGCGGGGCGCGTACAGCGGTGGGGGGTGAGTACAGCGGTGGGGAGCGGGTACAGCGGTGGGGTCAGTACAGCGGTGGGGTGAGTACAGCGGTGGGGGGCGAGTACAGCGGTGGGGCGAGTACAGCGGTGGGGGGTGAGTACAGCGGTGGGGGGCGAGTACAGCGGTGGGGCGAGTACAGCGGTGGGGGGTGAGTACAGAGGCTAGACAGACGAGCGGTGGGGCATGTGCTTTGCGGAAAAATATGAGGCAAAATCGGAATAGAGGAAATGAAAAAAGAAAGCGGAAACTTCCTGCCAAATTCGGAAGGGTTGGGAGGTCTGTGTGAGACTATTATTCAGGTGAAAGAAATGAATTGTTGGAAGTACTTCGCAGTAAGTGTTCCTATCCAACACATCCCCAATCTCAGGGATTTCTCGTCTGAGTGTTTTTATTTCGGGCAGTAATTTTTCCACTGACATACAGTTCTCCGAACATTAATGAATGAATTGACGAGAAAGATAATTTCTTGTTGCACCTTATTCTTTTTACTCATTTATGTTTGGTGACGGTAATATTGCTAGGGTGATATTGGGAAGGACAGGTTGTCTTTTAAGCAAATACACAGAAAGGGTGGTGGGTATCTGGAACGAGCTGCCAGAGGAGGTAGTTGAGCCAAGTACCATGACAGCATTCAAAATACATTTGGGCAGGTACATGGATAGGAAAGGTTGAGAGGGATATGGGCCAAACGCGGGCAGGTTGACTAGTGTAGTTGGGTCATCTTGGTCGGAAGGGTCTATTTCCGTGCTGTTTGCCTAGATTAATCTGTGAAAGGTTGAACAGCCGAACATTTAATCCGCTGCAGCACAAATGTGAGAAAGTGGGATTTATTTTTAGAGAATATACTCAGAAAGATCTTGACCAGGTGAATGTGCAGATAATGATTCCATTCTGGGAGAAACGAACTAGGGGTCACTGATTTAAAATGCAGGGATGCCCATTAAAAAAAATGTAGACAGACCTAAAGCCACGATTTTGGGAAATAAAGATTTGATGTTACTATCAGAACAGCAGCTAACTGTTTTAAAACAACAGCACAGGGCAAGCAGCAGATATGTGTTCCTGGCTCCTACTCTGAATTTAGATGATTTTATAATCCTTTACACACTCTGTAAATGTGCCCAGTTTGCTTGGGCCGTGGCAATCTTCTACTTCTTCACCTTAAGCCCTTTGCTCCTCTCGGGAGCGTAGGCCATTGACAAATGTCCTCCACCTCACTCGGTTGTTGGCGGTTCTTGCGAGATCTCCCCAGTTGAGCGCACTATTTTTTATTTTGGCAACATTGGCAGCCTTGCCAGCCTGGAACATGGTTCGGATGCTCCATGTCCCCACAAGGATAGATTTATTTGGCGTCAGAAGGTGTGTCAGCTTCCCAGCGCCCTTGCGGGTTTGGCTGGGAAGTGTCATGTTCCCTGTCGCTGGGGAACCTTCTTCAACCAAGTGTGTCATTTGGTTTTCATTCGTCAAAGTTTCTGTAACTCATACTTATTTCCAGGGGGTGGGGTAGTTAACCCCACGCCCAACCCCCAACTTGGAGGACCAGGGACTGCTTCGTCTGCCCCCTCACCCATGACCTGTCCGGTTTGGTTGAACCTGCGCTGTGGCAATCTCCTGGTTGTTAAACACTTCATTTCCCCTTCTCACCTTTTATTCGTTTCCTTCACCCTGACTCTCAGTCTGAAGAAGGGCCTCGACCCAAAACGTCACCCATCTCCAGAGATGCTGCCCGTCCTGCTGTGTTTCTCCAACATTTTGTATTGATCCTCTTTGTCAGTATTTAATTGTCTATTGCACACCATGGTGCATTTACATGCAGGTGTGATGCTGGTTCTGCATCCATCATGTCTGTTAGTTGCTGAATGTATTAAGTCTGTATTACTGGAGGGATGCATTGCATTGCAACAGCGCTGTCAGAAGTGTTTCTCAACACCAGCCCCGATATGATCTTTGCAAATTTCTTCGTATTATTCCTGATCACATAATTTAATCAGTCACACAATGTGGAAATAGGTCATTCTGCCCAACTTGCCCACTAAATACTCAATTGTGCTTTTTATTGTCACATCTGTTAATTGTTAACACAGTGAAATTAGTTTCCTTCACACTGACCAACATGTCCCATCTACACTAGTCTCTCTTGCCTGTGTTTGACCCATATCCATCCTAACCTGTCCTATCCATGTACCTGTCCAAATGTTTCTTAAACATTGCAATAGTACCTGCCTCAACTACCTCCTCCGGCTACTTGTTCCATCCACCCACCACACTTTGTGTGAAAAAGTCACCCTTCAGATCCCTATAAAATCTTTTCCCCCTTCACCTTAAACCTACGAGCTCTGGTTCTTAATTCCCATACTCTGGGCAAAAGATTCTGTGCATCTACCTGATCTATTCCACTCATGATTTTATACATCTCAATCAGACCATTATACACCTCTACTAGATTAGTCCTTTACCCAAACTAAATTCAACACAACTCTTAAATGATCTGTTATTTCATTAATTAAGGGAACCAATTTGCTCAGTGGAAAATTTAGAACAGTCTGCAGTCTGAATAAATTACGCCTGTCTTCATTTCTTTAAGTCCCCCATATCTGTAAAGTTTTTATGACGAACCAATTTTTTCTATATTTTATTGATTACCACACAATACCCTGGATTGCATCCTCAATATAGCAGATGACTTTGACTTGTACAGTCTGTGGAATGAGGTGCTGCCCATTGATTAATGTTTGTAAATACTATGTGCATGAGTTGCATGGAATCTTGTACTCTATGGAGGACCTTGGCAACCTGTGGAAAGGTGCAATGCATTTCCGCAGGACACACAACTCTCTTGGTGTTTCTCGAGATACATTGCGCTGTGCAACCAAACGCTAGAAAAATGTCAGACCACAATATTTCCATTTCTATTGAAGTTTTATCTTGTACAATCGCAAGGCACAGATATGTATTTATGAGAGAAATATTCGGCATATTGTATGTTAATCACAGAGCGCTGTTCAATTATACAGATCGTGAACATACATTGCGCTGAAAATCAGAATTAATACAGTTCATAAGTTCTAGGAGCAGCATTAGGCCATTCGGCCCATCAAGTCTATTCCACCATTCAATCACGGCTGATCTATCCTTCCCGTTCAACATGCGTTAAATGAGCATTTACAATTCAGATTTGAAGCTACACATTATTTTTACCCAATGTAATGGCAGTTTCTATACCTTCTCAAAGTCCAACTTCGATAGCCATTACTGCTCGGGATGGAATGGAGGTTTAGCTTACGCACGCATCGCACTCTGAGATAACAAAACGAATCTTCCAAACATCTTTTCTTGATTTATTGGTCTTTATTAAAGTAGCACAATCAAAGAGTAATTCATAACCTTTCGTCCTTATCAACTGTATCTTCATCAAATAACAAAGTAAAATTCATATAGTCGTTACCGTGTGGTTCTTGCGAGTGTAGCTGGCGCGAGTATGACTGGTGCGAGCCTGCTAAAGAACTGTATTCTCTCCAACCTCCGAGACTAAACTGACCCACAATCTCTGTTGCTACGTTAGCCTCCTCCCATGTAGACACTCCCCATTACGTATTAAATCACACCCACAAACATGCAAAAAAGACATAAACTAGAAATATTAAACATAGCCATAATACAATGACAGTAACTAAATTAAGCATAAATGGCTCCTACACACCGGCCCTAATTGTTCTGCGTATATGACGAAGCAATTACCAATAGATATTAAAAGGAGCCATAAAAGCTTAATATTTATCAAAAACAAAAGTAATATGCATTATATGTTGGCAATCAAACTTCTTTAGCGATTCTTCGATCTTCTCCTTCACCTTCTAGAAGCAGACATATCTTGGTTATCGGTCTTACCAAGATGTTGTCCTTAGTCTGAAGTCGTACAGTAGGCACAAAACCTTTAACATCTGGCATAATCTACAGTATCCTGCCCATCAACCAAGAACCTCGTGGTGCAGTAGAATCAACTACCAAGACGATATCACCTGGAATAAAATTTCTTCTCACTCTCAACCATTGTTGACGCTCTTGAATTAGAGGTAAATATTCTTGTGTCCACCGTTTCCACCGTTACATGAAAAACGAAACCCTTGTGGTTTAACGGTAGATACATCCTTTTTCATTCCATCCTTCGTTTCTACGGGTATTGCGGCAGTAGCAAAACTACTTTCCTTAGGTCCTGTTCTTCCCTTGATTTTAGTAAAGGTAGAGCCTTTGACAGTTGTTGATTTGGGATCTTGAATATTCCCATAGCACAGGTTTGACATTAACCATACTTCTCTTTCCATGAAATTCACCAGGTCAGGAAGCATGGCCTCTCTATCGTCAACCTCCTGTATCAGGCCTGCTTTATCTCTCCACTTTTCTCTAAGTCGAAAGGGCAGTTTTAGAACGATAGCCTTCATATTACTAACAACATTCATTTCTTCCATGTGGCTGCTATTTCTCATTGAATTACAACAACCACTAAGAAATATCGCAAACTTAAGCAAAGCCTTCACATCTTCCACATTAATAACTGACCAAGCAAAGGCCTTCTTCATGTATGCGTTAACAATCTTCTGTTTGTTACCAAAATGCACCTCAAGCTATTTTCTTGCCTTTCGATAGCCTTCATCCGCAGGCAAATGTCGACAACTTTTAACAAGCTGCTTCGAATATCCGCTTGTGTATTGCTCCAGAAATCGTAAGCGATCTCTGTGACTTGATCTCACTCCTTCTTCAAACGCTACTATGAAAGTTTCATATTGTAATGTATCACCATCATATTTAGGAATTTCCATTGCGGGTAAGGTGGCAGAAAGATTTTGTTGAACCATGAGCTCGCTGAGTTTCGTTTGATTCCTTACCAATTCATAGAATTTATTTTGAAATCCCTGGCTCAGTACAGGTCGATCCGGATAAAATTTGTCACGAGCCCCATAATCATTTGTTTGTCTCTGGCTGGGTGCAGGTAGCTGATGAACAGGCCTCTGAGAAGAGTACTGGGTTGGCTCATTTTGAGCCGTAACAGTCATTGCAAAGGTAGGTTGCTTCGGTCTAGCACCCGGTTGCTTTGGTGAAGTTTTGTCAACCATCCACTTACTCACGAGACCAGGCTGGTCCTGGCTGTGGGTTGGCTTCAGCTGTTGTTTCCAGTTTAGTAGCTCCTTCTTAGATCAAGGAACTCCTCTGAGATACTATCGAGCTGCATCTTGATCCACGCTCGGCCTTCCAGTATGTCCCTCCTTGCCTCTACAGCTGCCAGCTTCGTGGCTATTTCCAGCCATTCCTTCTCTCTCTTCAGCTGGTCTGCTCGTTCCTCATCCTCCTGGTTCTGCTCTTCTGCTCGTTTCTTAGCCTCTCTCTTCAGTTGTTTCTCTTGATCCTCAAGCTGGTATGTTTTCTCCAAGGCGGCAGCTTCTAGCGAGACAGCAGCCTTCACAGCTTCAGCCTCCATTTGAGCAGAGACCCTCGTAGTTGAACTGGCTACAGAAGCAGATTTACGTCTAGATCTTCGTGTTGAGACGTTTGAGACACTATCCTGAGGTGTAATTTCTTCTTCCACCTCAACACCTTGTTGCATTGCACCTTCTACTGTAGAGTGCAATGTTCGAGCCCTGATTTCAGACAACCACTTCTCCGCGTCAGTCATGAAACCATCAAAAATGTTCACCCTTTCTTGGAACCACTGAGTGTCCCATTGGAGTTCTGGCTTGGTCAGTTGTAAACTCAGTAGTGACTTTTGTTTTTCTCCAACCCCATGGTAAAGGTTGAGTAGTTGATCCAGACCAGATTTTACAATGGGTTCGCATTCTCATCTAATTCCATTAGTTCCTTCTGACAGACAATTAATTTGATGACCTGTTTCCACGACTTGTCACTCTTCTGGCATCTTTCCAGATAGACTGCTTGCCCTTTTTCCGAAAGTTGAATTTCTCTTTTTTCATATCTTCTTGATTTTTGTTTCGCATCTCCCTCCTGTGGCGGTTCCTCATACTTACCTGATGGAAGATCCATGATGAATTGGTGCTTATCGCTATGTTCCAGAAACACCAGAAGAATTCACAACGGAATGAGTATTTTTTCAAAACACATCATTAATTCCAAGGCTGAAAGTCTTGGGCCAGTACCTATGGTAAACAATCGCTGGCTGAGCACCTTATCTTGTAGAAGTTCATAACATAATTAATTTTTCCAGGTCGTGCTCTGCGAGTTTGGTTTCCTTATCTCCTCATAGCATAAACAAGCTTCTTGTATCGAATACTACTTCTGCAGAATTTTCTCACAGGCTTTTAAGTTTTTCGACCTTAACTTAAAATTACGACTAAACAGTCGTCTACTCACGGTACCCGGTCAATGAAGTCTTCAATCTTCTAATGATCCAGGTGTCAATTTGGCTTCAACCGGCAGGTTCTTTGTTCCAGGATTTCAGCTCTAATCTCTGGCACAGATTCAGCTTCTTCTTCAATTCCACTGTTGAATCGGATGTTGCTTGTAGAACAAGTCTTTCTTAGATTCTTCTGTTAGAATAGTTTTTTTCTTTAGTCCACTCAGAGAAAATTCTTTACTCTACTCCACTGAGAGAAGTTCTTTACTCTGCTCCATTCAGAGAAGAGTTCTTTACTCTAATGTAATGGCAGTTTCTATACCTTCTCAAAGTCCAACTTCGATAGCCATTCCTGCTCGGGGATGGAATGGAGGTTTAGCTTATGCACGCATCGCACTCTGAGATAACAAAACGAATCTTCCAAACGTCTTTTCTTGATTTATTGGTCTTTATTAAAGTAGCACAATCAAAGAGTAATTCATAACCTTTCGTGCTTATCAACTGTTTCTTCATCAAACAACACAGTAAAATTCATATAGTCGTTACCGTGTGGTTCTTGTGAGTGAAGCTGGCGTGAGTATGACTGGTGCGAGCCTGCTAAAGAACTGTATTCTCTCCAACCTCCGAGACTAAACTGACCCACAATCTCTGTCACTACGTTAGCCTCCTCCCATGTAGACACTCCCCATTACGTATCAAATCACACTCACAAGCATGATCCTACCGCGATCCTACCGCGGGTACAACCTGTGTGAAGTTTGCATGGTTTCCATGTGACCATGTGAGTTTCCACTGGGGTGCTCAGGTTCCCACCCACACCCCAAAGACGTGTAGGATTGTAGGTTAATTGACCTCTGTAAAATTGCCTCTCGTGTGGAGTGAGTGGATGAGAGAGTGGGGTAAAGTGGACATAGTGTGAAAGGGTGATCAATGGTCCGTGTGGAATTGGTGGGCTGATGGACCTGTTTCCATGCTGTATCTCCAAACTGAAAGTTCACCAAACTGTGCCTTCTATAGGCACATACTTAATAACATTTCACCTTGATTGTTACAGAGCTTCTGAATTTGTGGAAGTAAAACCTGTCCATCTCACTGGTGGTTCTTCGTCATCATAAATATACTATCCCTCTTCTATTTATTCAGCAAGATTTGGCATTTGACTTCTTCAGTCTATTGATTACTTTCAATCTATTGAAAGTAAGCATGCAGGTACAGCAGGCAGAGGTGAAAGCTAATGGCATGATGGCCTTCATCACGTGAGGATTTGCGATAAGGAGCAAGGAGGTCCTACTGCAGTTGTTCAGGGCCCTGGTGAGACCGCACCTGGAGTATTGTGTGCAATTTTGTTCTCCTAATTTGAGGAAGGACATTATTGCTCTTGAGGGAGTGCAGCGTAGGTTCACCAGGTTAATTCCCAGGATGGCGGGACTGACATATGATGAAAGAATGGGTCGACTGGGCTTGTATTCACTGGAATTTAGAAGGGTGAGAGTGGATCTTATAGAAACATATAAAATTCTTAAAGGATTGGACAGGTTAAATGCAGGTAAAATGTTCCTGATGTTGGGGGAGTCCAGAACCAGGGGCCACAGTCTAAGAATAAAGGGGAGGCCATTTAAAACTGAGATGAGAAAAACTTTTTCACCCAGAGAGTTGTGAATTTGTGGAATTCTCTGCCACAGAGGGCAGTGGAGGCCAATTCATTGGATGAATTTAAAAGAGAGTTAGATAGAGCTCTTGGGGCTAGCGGAATCAAGGGGTATGGGGAGAAGGCAGGCACGGGTTACTGATTGTGGATGATCAGCCAGCATCATGTACGGGCAAATGAGATCAGTTGAACTTGGCATAATGTTTGACACAAACACTGTGGGCTGAAGGGCCCATTCCTGTGCTGTACTCTTCTATGTTCTAATGTCAAACGCTACCCTCACCACCCTCTCCGCGCTCTCCGCCAGTTCCTTCAGCGCATCTCTCAGGATCTTGAAGGTCATGAGAAACGATGAACCTGCTCCAAAAATGGAGCCAATGACTGGGACAAAGTCTAGAGCTAATTCCAGGGCTGAAACCGTCACAATAGCAGCTCCCCAACCTATCCTAGCAATTATATCTAGAGTTATTTCTCCCAGCAGGGAAGATTTTGCTGCTGCTTTCAGCTCATCCATGGATTTACCTGTTCTGTCGGCCAGTCGCTGAAGGGAAGTGTCATTAAGACCCAGGCATTTCCTGAAATGGATGATTGCTCCAATCAGTATGGGAATGTCACACGCGAGAGAGACTCCAGGGACTGGGATGGCTCCTACTGCTCCCGAGAGGATCGCCAATGCCCAGATCCCCTTCTTCAGCAACTCATTTTTCTTCTGAACAATCTCCACACTGAGGTTGGGAAGGGCCAGGACAAAGATCCTTTTCTTTATATTTGGTAAATCACCTTCCAGTGCTTCATTCAACTGAACAAAATCATACTGATCCTGATCAAAACTGGATATCAGGAACACCCTGGGATCAGTGATCCCGACCTTCCCCAAATTACAGAGGCAGTCACTCCGGATCTTTTCCAATTCTGCATTTTTATCAAATTCCTTCCGTTCCTTCTTTTCCAATTCCTCTTCTTCATCAAATTCCTTCCGTTCCCTCTGCACTGAATAAAAGTCAACGTCAATCTTCGAGCGAACAAAATAGAATCTCTTCCCCAGCCGCTTAATCTCATTGGCAAGTTTTCCATCATTCTCTTTGAATCGACTAGCTGCCACTATGATGAAGAAATCATATTTTTTAAATTGCACTTCCTTCAGATAGGAACCCTCCTTGAATCGTGGAGATCCGATCCCCGGCAGGTCCCAGTAGCGGACATTGGGCAGATTGGGATGTGGGTATCCGATTTGCTCCTTTGTAGTTTCTATGGTGCGAGCCTCAGCCGCTCCCTCATCTGTGTTACGAAGCCCTCTCATGGCGTTGATGAAGGTGGATTTTCCTACACCTGTCTCTCCCGTCACGGCGATGTTCACCTCGGTCTCGTCCAGTTCTTTCATCTTATTCTGTATCAAGGGTTTAATCTTTTCCACACCACCCGTTTGGAAGTCGGACTTCAGTTTGCTGAGCTCATCCTGCGTGAAGAATGTGGGGGTCTCAGACTGAGCCGCCTGTTGACTGAAAGGAAACATGTGTTGGAACATGACTGAAAGGAAACATGTGTTGGAACATGACTGAAAGGAAACATGACTGAAAGAAAACCATGACAGTTTCCAGTTGAAACAGCATCCAAACACATTGCACATTGCATCATGACCAGATATCCTCGTGTCAATCTGACCTATTGATTGTACAGCATGCTAAACAAAGCATTCACTGTACTTCAGTACACATGCACAACAATAAGGGTAAATATAGTTATGGTTGAAATGCTTTTCCTGTTACAGAGCAAAGTGAAGAGATAATCTGTGCAGTGGGATTATAAAGGG
Source organism: Rhinoraja longicauda (assembly GCF_053455715.1). Taxonomy (NCBI): domain Eukaryota; kingdom Metazoa; phylum Chordata; class Chondrichthyes; order Rajiformes; family Arhynchobatidae; genus Rhinoraja; species Rhinoraja longicauda. The sequence goes on along the minus strand of NC_135967.1, from coordinate 50,375,084 downwards.
ATATATAAAATTATGAGGAACATCTGTATGGTGATTAATCACTTGTCTTTTTCTCAGGGTAGGTAATCAAAATCTAGATGGTTTCCAGTTGAGGGGGAAAGATGACTGGTGGCTATTTGGAACTAGCTGTCAGAAAAGCATTCAGAGAATTGGCCCCCACTGCCGTCTGAGGCAGAGAATTCCACAGATTTACAACTCTCTGACTGAAAAAGGTTTTCCTCATCTCCGTTGTAAATGGGCTACCCCTTATTCTTAAACTGTGGCCCCTGGTTCTGGACTCCCCCAACATTGGGAACATGTTTCCTGCCTCTAGCATGCCCAATCCTTTAATAATCTTATATGTTTCAAAACTAGCTGTCAGAAAAGTGGTGGAGACAGGTACAATGATAATAATCATAATCGTAATTTATTAACCAATTATGTTTTGCAACATACGAGGAATTTGGTTGGCCTTACAGTCATACCAAAAAAGCACAAGGCAAAGAGTGGCAATAAAGGGGGCTTTTTCTGGTTGGCTGCCAGTGACCAGTGGAGTTCCGCACGGGTCAGTGCTGGGGCTATTAATATTTGGATGAGGGGATCGAAGGCTTTGTGGCCAAGTTTGCAAATGATATGAAAATAGGTGGAGGGGCAGGTAGTGTAGAGAAAGCCAGGACTCTACAGAAGGACTTGGACAGGTTGGGAGAGTGGGCAAAGAAGTGGCAGATGGAATACAGTGTAGCAAACTATGGATTCATTCATTTTGATAATAGGAATAAAGGCGTAGACTATTTTCTAAATGGCAAGAGATTCCACAAATCAGAGATGGAAAGGGACTTGGGAGTCCTGGTGCACTATTCCCAAAAAGTTAATTTGCAAGTTGAATCGGTAGTAAGGGAGGTAAACACAATGGCAGCATTTATTTCAAGAGGACCAACATACACAAACAGGGATTTAATGCTGAGGCTCTGTAAGACGCTGGTCAGGCTGCAATTGGAGTATTGTGAGCAATATTTGGCCCTATATAGAAACATAGAAAATAGGTGCAGGAGGCCATTCGGCCCTTCGAGCCACCGACACCATTCATTGTGATCATACCTGATCATCCACAATCAGTAACCTGTGCCCAACTTCTCCCCATATCCCTTGATTCCACTAGCCCCCAGAGCTCTATCTAACTCTCTTAAATTCATCCAGTGATTTGGCCTCCACTGCCTTCTGTGGTAGCGAATTCCACAAATTCACAACTCTATGGCTGAAAACGTTCCTTTTCACCTCAGTTTTAAATGGCCTCCCCTTTATTCTAAGATTGTGGCCCCTGGGTCTGGACTCGCCCAACATTGGGAACATTTTTCCTGCATCTAGCTTGTCCACTCCTTTTATGATTTTATATGTCTCTATAAGATCCCCTCTCATCCTTCTAAACTCCAGTGAATACAAGCGTAGTCTTTTCAATCTTTCCTCATATGACAGTCCCGCCATCCCAGGGATCAATCTTGTGAACCTACGCTGCACTGCTTCAATTACAAGGATGTCCTTCCTCAAATTAGGAGACCAAAACTGTACAGCTGGAATGGGGTTAGGAGGGAGAGATAGATCAGCCATGATTGACTGGCGGAGTAGAGTTGATGGGCCAAATGGCCTAATTCTGCTCCTGTCAGACCATGAACATGGTCATTTGGAGTATCGCCTGCAGTTCTACTCACCCATTGGAGGAAGGAGAGGGGAAGCCCCGTTTTCTGAAGAATGAGGACATCTCTGATGCCCTAGTGTGAAACACCTCATCCCGGGCGCAGATGCGGCGTAGACGGAGGAATTGGGAGTAGGGGATAGACTTTTTGCAGGAGACGGGGTGGGAGGAAGTGTAGTCCAGATAGCTGTGCGAGTCAGTGGGATTATAGTAGATGTCAGTCACTAGTCTTTCTCCTGTGATGGAGATGGTGAGGTCCAGAAATGGTAGGGAGATGTCGGAGATAATCCAAGTATAATTAAGCGCAGGATGGAAATTGGAAGTGAAGTGTATGAAGTCAGTGAGTTCTGCATGGGTACAAGAGGTAGCACCAATGCAGTCGTCGATGTAGCGGAGGTAGAGTTCGGGGATGGGGCAGTGTACATCTGGAACAGGGATTGTTCGACGTACCCGACAAAGAGGCAGGTACAGCTAGGGCCCATGCGAGTGCCCATAGCTATGCCTCTGGTTTGGAGGAAGTGGGAGGAGTCAAAGGAGAAGTTATTAAGGGTAAGAACCAGCTCTGCTAGGCAGAGGAGAGTGTTGGTAGATGGGGATTGGATGGTTCTACGGTCGAGGAAGAAGTGGAGGGCTTCAAGACCATCCTTGTGGGGGATGGAAGTGTAGAGTGCTGCCTGACCTGCTGAGTTACTCCAGCATTTTGTGAAAAAAACTGCCTGGATTAGAGGGTATAGCTATCAGGATAAGTTGGACAAATTTGGATCTTGTTCTCCCGAATGCTAGAGGTTGAAGGGGATACCCGATGGACAGAATCTTTTTCCCCGGATGGAAATATCAAAGAATACCTAGCATAGCTCTCAGGTTAAAGGAGTAAAGTGTAAAGAACATTTATGGGGCAAGTTTTTACACTGGAGAGTAATGGGTGCCTGGAGCGTACCACATAGGGTGGTAGTGTAAACAGATATGGCAGTGGCGTCTAAGAGGCTTTTGGCGAGGTACATGTGTATGCAGGGTATGGAGGGATATAGATCATGTGTTGGCTGATGAAATTAGTTTACTTTGGCATTATGTTCAGCAGAGACATTGTGGGCTGAAAGACCTGATGCTGCACTGCCTGGCCCACATCACGACACTGCAAGTCTTTCCACTAGCCTCAAGGATAGGGTCAGGAATGTTCTGGGTAAAGCTGCAACCACAGATCCATCTTCCCCACTTGCCTGCAATGAGCACAGCTCAAACAACACTGTGCACCGTCCCACACTCAAAATGATCACATCTTCCATTACCAACACACAATGGGTTCACTGTGTGCCAAGCACAAGATGCCATGCTGCTACTTACCTGAGCTACTCTGAGAACAACTCCAAACCCCAAAACCTTCACCAACAAGCATTTTAATGCAAAGGGATGCTGCCGCCATTAGCATGCACAGCATGCTGCTTATGAAAGATATCACTGTTCCTTCTGAAGGAAGGACTCAGCTATTGAGGAAGTATGACCGGGCCACTTGCTCAGGGCAGTTAAAAATGGATATGAATTGGTTGTCTTGACTCCAATGTCTTTATTGTATAAAGAGATTAGATGCAAAGAGAAAGGACTTCAGTTCCCAATCAACTAGCACTCTCCTGTAACAACGGGAGGTTGTACCGAGGCAAGGAGACGCTGGGTGATAAGGTACAGGGTGACAGGGAGACAAGGTGACAGGGAGACAGGGTGACAGGGAGACAGGGAGACAAGGTGACAGGGAGACAAGGTGACAGGGAGACAAGGTGACAGGGAGACAAGGTGAGGCGTGTGCGGACCTACCTGGAGCTGCCTCCTCCCATTTCTGATCTCTGTGTGTCGGTGCCGGCCTGTGTGATGATCCAGTGATCCTCGCACTGCGCTGAGGTGAGGTCGGGGATCGGAACTCCTCTTCGTCCTTGGATGTGCGAGTCTTCTCCTTCAAGAGGAAAGTAGTGAGAGAGTGAGTGCTGGTTTGTTCTGTACCAGAAATCCCTGAGGCTATTGGGAATATCACCCTTAATCGGGATGGGTTTAATGCAATCTACTAGAAAGTGGGCCTGTACACGCTGGAGTTTAGGAGGATGAGGGGGACATCATTGAAAGTCACCAAATAGTGAAAAGCCTGTGTAGAGTGGATGTGGAGAGGGTGTTTCCACTAGTGGGAGAGTCTCAGAACTAAAGGACGTTCCTTTAGGAAGGAGAGGGGATCTTATTGAAACGTATAAGATTATTAAGGGGTTGGACACATTAGAGGCAGGAAACATATTCCCAATGTTGGGGGAGTCCAGAACCAGGGGCCACAGTTTAAGAATAAGGGGTAGGCCATTTAGAACAGAGATGAGGGAAAACTTTTTCAGTCAGAGAGTTGTGAATCTGTGGAATTCTCTGCCTTAGAGGGCAGTGGAGGCCAATTCTCTGAATACATTCAAGAGAGAGCTAGATAGAGCTCTTAAGGATAGCGGAGTTAGGGGGTATGGGGAGAAGGCAGGAACGGGGTACTGATTGAGAATGATCAGCCATGATCACATTGAATGGCGGTGCTGGCTCGAAGGGCCGAATGGCCTACTCCTGCACCTATTGTCTATTGTCTATTGAGACGAGCAGGAATTTCTTTAGTTAGAAGGTGGTGAATCTGTGGAATTCATTGCCACCGAAGGCTGTGGAGACCAAGTCAATGGAGTTCTCTCAGGCAGAGATAGATACTCCAATGTTATGGGTGTCAGGGGTTATGGGGAGAAGACAGGAGAATGGGGTCAAGAGGGAGATATAGATCAGCCATGATTGAATGGCGGAGTAGACGATGGTCCGAATGGCCTCAGCTATTACATCTGATAGAGAACAATGTTACTCACCAGTGACAAATTCCCTACCATCAACATGTGGCATGGACTAGTTGGGCCGAAGGGTCTATTTCTGTCCTGCAAATGCTACCACTAAAAGAGATCAATCGAAATGAGCAGGTACCGAAACAATGTCCATAACCAGGGGTCACAGTTTAAGAATAAGGGGGAGGCCATTTAGGACTGAGATGAGGAAAAACTTCTTCACCCAGAGAGTTGCGAGTCTGTGGAATTCTCTGCCACAGAAGGCAGTGGAGGTCAATTCACTGGATGTTTTCAAGAGAGAGCTAGATTTAGCTCTTAAGGCTAAAGGATTCAAGGGATATGGGGAAAATGCAGGAAAGGGTTACTGATGTTATATGATCAGCCATGATCATATGGAATGGTGGTGCTGGCTCGAAGGGCCGAATGGCCTACTCCTGTACCTATTATCTATTGTCTATTGTACAGGGTCCACATTACAACACAAGTACATATTAAACCCCCCAATTTAGCTTCTTTTACCATCAGCACTTGCCGCTCAATCAATAAGCAAAATGATCAAAGCTGCAATAATAATTTTCGGTTACATGAGAAACAAAGTTTTCATATAATCACTGAATCTAAAATAATACCAAAGCAACCGTGGTGACAGCTTACCCAGTCCATCCCACCTCCTCCGCCCCACCACCCCCTCCTCACACACTCAACACCAGTTCCTCCTCCCACACCCCCCTCCTCCTCCTCCCCACCACCCCCCTCACTTACTCGACCCCCCCTCCTCCTCCTCCCCAACCCCCTCACCTGCTCGACCCCCTCCTCCTCCACCCCCTCACGCACTCCATCGCCTCATCCTCCTCCCCCCGATTCACCTCAACCTCTCCATCTCCCCTCCCCCACCTCCCCCCACCCCATCCCCCCTCATCCACTCAACCCCCTCCACCTCCCACCCCCTCCTCCTCCCTGTCATCCCCACCCCCCTCACCCACTCCATCCCCCCTCCTCCTCCCCCATAATCCCCTCCTCCTCCCCCCACCCCCCTCACCCGCTCCCTCCCCCATAACCCCCTCCATCCCCCTGCTCACCCATCCCTCACCCTCTCCTCCTCCTCCTCCCCCCCTCCCTCTCCCTCTCCTTCCCCCTCCCCCCTCCCCTGATGCTCTAGTCACCCCCTCCCTCCCTCCCTCCCTCCCTCCCGGCCATTGCCTACTGTCGTCACTCGTGCGGGGCCCGGCAACGCCGCTTAAAGCTCCCCCGGGGTTGGGTCGTGCGAGGGGGGAGAGGAGGGCACTGAGCGCGGCGCTGCCGTCAGGCGGGCGGGTCCCCCCCCCTCTCGGAGCGGGAGAGGCGACGCCACCTCCCGTCGGCCAGCGCGGCCCGGCCTGAGGAATGGCAGGCGCGAGGCATGGCGGGCGCATTAGTTAAAGGTCCGGGGGGGGGGGGGGGGGAGCTCATCTGTTGAAGTCGTGCGTTTTGAGCTCACACGCTCAATACCCGGGGCGGGGGGACGGGACGGGACGGGTGAAGTGTGTGTGAGTGAATACACAATGGACTGAATACATCACGGGGGGGAGGGGGTGGGGGTGGGGTGGGGGGTTGTTGGGGGGGAGGATCAATTTGGACACGATTCTAACTGCGATGTTGCCGCATAAACTGCGACCTCGAAGTGAAAACGAAACTGCAACCGCGAAAACAAATATTTTCGAGAAAGGTGTTTAGTTAACAAGCAAGCAAGGTTTAGCAAGATGAAAACTAACATACACGCACTCACACACCCACACACATACTCACACACACTCTCTCTCTCTCACTCACACACACACACACACACACACAACTGCTGCCCTGGTCGAACAAACCCAGTGAACACGATCCCAAGGCGCACTTTTGCCAACTCTCACTTCAATTCATCCCGTTAATGAAAACCAAGTGCACTGGAGACGTGAAATAAAAATAACATCAAACGCTGGAAACGTTCAGCAGCCCAGGCAGCCAATGGACCCTGGAGCTGAAACACTCAACTCAGATTTGATAACTTAGAGATAGACACAAAAAGCTGGAGTAACTCAGCGGGACAGGCAGCATCTCTGAAGAGAGATAACTGATGACAGATTCTCTCCGCGGCTGCTGCCTGTCTCACTGAGTGTTTGAACAGTTTCCAGTGCCGCTGCTCCGGTTCTGGTCCTTACCTACTTCGGTTCAGGAGGAGACTCCGTCAGTGAACGTCCGCTGTGGTCGCCGCTCCAGTCGCTGCGTGCCTCTCACCTTGTCAAGTACTTGTTCCTCTGCCCCTCTCTCCCCCTCCCCCTGCCCAGTTCACCCACTGTCTTCCTGTCTCCACCCATATCCTTTCTTTGTCCCGCCCCCCCGACATCAGCGTAACGAAGGGTCTCGACCCGAAACGTCACCCATTCCTTCTCTCCAGAGATGCTGCCTGACCCGCTGAGTTTCTGCAGCATTTTGTGATGCCTTCGTGTCAAGTACTTGGATGGATTGCTGCACCTTATCAATAAGGCTCAAGATGTGTGTGTTGCCGAGTGACTTTACACTTTACCCGCCGGCGCGACTCAGCCCCTCAGACCCGGGGCAGTGCGGAAACAGAGACCGCTAGGCGACAATTATACCGACAATGAGAAACCCACGCAGGTCACAGGGAGAATCTGTCCAGACACCACCCGTAGTCGGGATTGAACCCGGGTCTCTGGCGCTGCAGGCGCTGTAAGGCTGTAACTTTGCCGCTGCGCACATTATATAAACAAGCCCAGTCTGGGGTCACCGGCAATGGACTGAATACATCACGGGGGGGAAACAAGACAGACACAAAATGCTGGAGTAACTCAGCGGGACAGGGAGCATCTCTGGATAGAAGCAATGGGTGACGTTTCGGGTCAAGACCCTTCAGAATGAAGTCAGGGGAGAGGGAGTACGAATAGATTCAAACCTCGGCTTCAAAACCAACATTGGCTACCCTCCAGTCCACAAGAACTGACCCAAAGTCGAGAGAACATTGGGGCCACCTCCTTGAGTACTCTGGGATGCAAACCATCAGGCCCTGGGGATTTGTCTGCCTTCAGTCCCAACAGTTTACCTAACACCAGTTCCTGACTAACGTGTTGTTATCTGGGAGAAGGGGACAACAAAGCAAACAGAGATAAAATGTAGTCGGAGACACAAACAGCAGAACTGGGAAAGGGAAGGGATGGGGAGAGAGGGAGAGCAAGGGTTACTTGAAGTTAGAGGTCAATGTTCGTACCACTGGGGTGCAAGCTGCCCAAGTGAAATATGAGGTGCAGTTCCTCCAATTTGCGCTGGGTCTCCCTCTGGTAATGGAGGAGGCCCAGGATAGAAAGGTCAGTGTGGGATTGCGAGGAGGAATTAAAGCGTTTAGCAACCGGCAGATCAGGTAGGTTTAGGCAGACTGAGCGGAGGTGTTCTGCGAAATGATCTCCGAGCCTTTGCTTGGTGTCGCCGATATATAGGAGTCCACACCTGGAACAGCAGATACAGGAGATGAGGTTGGAGAAGGAGCAAGTGAACCTCTGCCTCACATGAAAGGACTGTCAGGGTCCTTGGATGGAGTCGAGGGAGCAGGTAAAGCGACAGGTGTTGCATCTCCTGCGGTTGCAGGGGAAATACCTGGAGAGGGGATGGGTAGGGCGGGAAGGGGCGAGTTGACCAGGGAGTTGCGGAGGGAACGGTCTCTGGGGAAAGTGGAAAGTAGTGGGGATGGGGAGATGTGGTGAGTAGTGGGATCCCGTTGGAGGTGGTGAAAATGCTGGAGGATTATGTGCTGGATGTGACGGCTGATGGGGTGGAAGGTGAGGACAAGGGGGACTCTGTCCCTGTTGTGACTGGGGGAGGGGGAGCAAGGGCAGAGCTGCAGGGTACCGAGGGGACACGAGTGAGGTGTGATGTGTGTGTGTGTGTGTGTATGTGTGTGCGTGTGTGTGTGTGCGTGTGTGTCTGTGTGTGTGTGCGTGTGTGTGTGCGCGTGTGTGTGCGTGTGTGTATGTGTGTGCGTGTGTGTGTGTATGTGTGTGTGTGTGTGTGGGGTGTGTGTGTGTTTGTGTGTGTGCGTGTGTGTGTGCGTGGGTGTGCGTGGGGTGTGTGTGTGTTTGTATGTGTGTGCGTGTGTGTGTGTATGTGTGTGCGTGTGTGTGTATGTGTATGTGTGTGTGCGTGTGTGTGTGTGTGTATATGCGTGTGTGTGAGTTTGGGGTCAAGGGCATTGGACTGAATACATCACGGGGGTGGGGGGCAATTTGGACACGTTTGTAACCACGATATTGTCGTCTTTTGTTCCACATGAACTGCGACCCCGGAGTGGAAACGAAACTGCAGCCGGGAAAACAAATGCTTTCCGAGAAAGGAAGGGTGTTACCCGGAAACCGTGTACCCACAAACAAGATTTGGCGAGACAAAATCAAAGAACTGCAGATGCAAGTTTATACCAAAGATAGACAGACAATGCTGGAGTAACTCAACGGGTCAGGCAGCATCTGTGGAGAACATGGATAGGTGACGTTTAACAAAGTGCTGGAGTAACTCAGCGGGTCAGGCAGCATCTGTGGGGCAGAAGGATGGGTGATGTTTCGGTGGGTGAGAACGTTCTTCAGAGTGAAAGTACAGGGTGGGAGTGGGGGGGAGGGGGGGGGGTGAAGAGTTGGAGGCGAGGAAAGCCCAGGACTAAACAGGGCTGGCAGCAAATGACCTCAGGCAGGACGGTGCCTGGCCAATGTGGGCCCATTGCTGGCCAGTGAGGGCCCATTGCTGGCCAGTGTGGGCCCATTGCTGGCCAGTGAGGGCCCATTGCTGGCCAATGTGGGCCCATTGCTGGCCAGTGAGGGCCCATTGCTCGCCAGTGAGGGTTTGCTCTCTGGAGGGATACAATGGGGTGAACTGTGGATCTGGTTAAATGACGAGGGTGGAGGAAGACGGGAGTTTTAGTAGAAGTTAATGTTAAAGTCTGAAGCAGTCTGGCGAAGGGTCTCAACCTGAAACGTCACCCATTCCTTCTCCCCAGAGTTGCTGCCTGTCCCACTGAGTTACTGCAGCATTTTGTGTAGGAAAATAACTGCAGATGCTGGTACAAATCGAGGGTATCACAAAATGCTGGAGTAACTCAGCGGGTCAGGCAGCATCTCGGAGAGAGGGAGTGGGGGGGAGGTTGGTGAGGGGGTGGGGTTGGGGGGGGGGGCAATTTGGACCCTTCTAACTGCGATGTTGCCGCATAGGGTTGCTATTGAAGGCGTGCAGCGTAGGTTCACTAGGTTAATTCCCGGAATGGCGGGACTGTCGTATGTTGAAAGGCTGGACCAATTAGGCTTGTATACACTGGAATTTAGAAGGATGAGGGGGGGATCTTATTGAAACATATAAGATAATTAGGGGATTGGACACATTAGAGGCAGAAAACATGTTCCCAATGTTGGGGGAGTCCAGAACAAGGGGCCACAGTTTAAGAATAAGGGGTAGGCCATTTAGAACGGAGATGAGGAATAACTTTTTCAGTCAGAGAGTGGTGAAGGTGTGGAATTCTCTGCCTCAGAAGGCAGTGGAGGCCAGTTCGTTGGATGCTTTCAAGAGAGAGCTGGATAGAGCTCTTAAGGATAGCGGAGTGAGGGGTATGGGGAGAAGTCAGGAACGGGGTACTGATTGAGAGTGATCAGCCATGATCGCATTGAATGACGGTGCTGGCTCGAAGGGCTGAATGGCCTACTCCTGCACCTATTGTCTATTGTCTATTGTCTAAACTGCGACCTCGGAGTGAAAACGAAACTGCAACCGCGAAAACAAATATTTCCGAGGAAGGTGTTTAGTTTACACGCAAGCAAGGTTTAGCAAGATACAAAACTAACATACACTCACACACACGCACACACTTATCCACACTCTCTCACACTCACCCGAACACTCTCTCTCACACACACCTGCTGCCCTGGTCGATCAAACCCAGTGAACACGATTCCAAGCCGCACTTTTGCCAACTCTCACTTCAATTCATCCCGTTATTGAAAACCAAGTGCACTGGAGACGTGAAATAAAAATAACATCAAACGCTGGTTTCCGAGAAAGGAAGCCTGTTACCCGGAAACCGTGTACCCACAAGCAAGATTTGGCGAGACAAAATCAAAGAACTGCAGATGCAAGTTTATACCAAAGATCGACAGAGAGTGCTAGAGTAACTCAGCGGGTCAGGCAGCATCTGTGGGGCAGAGGGATGGGTGACGTTTTGGTGGGTGAGAACGTTCTTCTGGGTGAAAGTACGGGGTGGGAGTGGGGGGGGGGGAGAGAGAGTGAAGAGTTGGAGGCGAGGAAAGCCCAGGACTAAACAGGGCTGGCAGCAAATGACCTCAGGCAGGACGGCGCCTGGCCAGTGTGGGCCCATTGCTGGCCAGTGTGGGCCCATTGCTGGCCAATGTGGGCCCATTGCTGGCCAGTGTGGGCCCGTTGCTGGCCAGTGTGGGCCCGTTGCTGGCCAGTGTGGGCCCGTTGCTGGCCAGTGTGGGCCCATTGCTCGCCTGTGAGGGCCCATTGCTCGCCAGTGAGGGCCCTTTGCTGGCCAGTGTGGGCCCATTGCTGGCCAGTGTGGGCCCATTCTGGCCAGTGGGGGCCCATTGCTGGCCAGTGTGGGTCCTTTGCTGGCCAGTGAGGGCCCATTGCTCGCCAGTGAGGGTTTGCTCTCTGGAGGGATACAATGGGGTGAACTCTGGATCTGGTTAAATGACGAGGGTGGAGGAAGACGGGAGTTTTAGTAGAAGTTAATTTTAAAGTCTGAAGCAGTCTGGAGAAGGGTCTCAACCTGAAACGTCCCCCATTCCTTCTCCCCAGAGTTGCTGCCTGTCCCACTGAGTTACTGCAGCAATTTGTGTTTGAAAATAACTGCAGATGCTGGTACAAATCGAGGGTATCACAAAATGCTGGAGTAACTCAGCGGGTCAGGCAGCATCTAGGAGAGAGTGAATGGGTGACGTTTCGGGTCGAGACCCTTCTTCAGACTGAAATTCAGTCTGAAATGCAGCATTTTGTGTCTATGTGAGCTGTGCAAGTTGCCAGCCTTCGTTTTAGACAGTGGCTTCAGACAGACATCTGATCCAGGGCCCGCGGGGACCCACCTGGAGGGCCGGCGAGCAGACCGGTCGCGGGAGGGACGGAGGGAGGGAGGGCACTGTCTGAACGGGGGAGTGGGCCATTGGACTTGAGCTATGTTCATCCACAGGAGTGTTTCTGAGTTTCCTGTTCCCTGCCGCTTTAATTCACAACCCCCCTCCCGCCTTAGCCGTTCCACCTGTGTCGTCCTGCACTGTTACGGTGATCCCAGGAAACAACGCCTCACCTTTGGTTGGGCACCTTGCAACCTTCTGGGCTCAGAGTGGAATTCTCCAACGTTAGGTAACTTTCGTTCTGTTTGCATCAGGACTGGGCATCTTTGTAAAGCAGCATCTGCAGTTCCTTCTTACATATTTTTCAGGCGACTCCTTTGCATTCATTTGTAAAGTCTAACCCACCAGAAATGTCCCACTCAACCAGATAGATAACGATACCACCCAGATGTTGACATCATTATAAACCTTCTGTGCATTCCTACACTGCACAGATACATGAACTATCAGAGAATAATTCGGCCAGAAGAGAAAAAAGGTCAAGAATTCCACGACTTTATTGGTTTTAAGTTGATAAATACATATTTTACAAATGTACACTCGAGTTTGCAGATCAGAGGTTTGGCGATAAGGATCGATTTATGATAAGCTTCAGGTGAGACAAATTTTGACATGACTTTCAACTCGACACAAATGATGCTTGCAACGAGAGAAATGAATCGGAATGCAACGTGACAGCTTTGAAACGAAGCTTCCTCCTAGCGCAGGTTTCAGCTCTGCACAACGCTGCAACTCCCCATCAACCGCTCCAGCAGCAACAACGTCTCGGCCTTGCAAAGCTCATCTTGGAGCATCACCAGGGCTGCATCCGGCCCTAAACGCCCACACACACACACCATGTTTCCTCACGATACATCCGATCGCACATCTGGTCTCGCAGCGCCAGAGACGCGTGTTTGATCCGAGCCTCGGGTGCTGTCTGTGCGGTGTTTGCACGTTCTCCCTGACACAGCGTGGGTACCCTCCAACTTCCTCTGGTTTCTCCGAAAGACATGCGAGTTTGTAGGGGGAAAAATGCAAATGCTGGTTAAAATCGAAGGTAGACACAAAATGCTGGAGTAACTCAACGGGTCAGGCAGCATCTGTGGAGAACATGGATAGGTGACGTTTCACAGAGTGCAAGAATAACTCAGCGGGTCAGGCAGCATCTTTGGAGAACATGGATAGGTGACGTTTCACAGAGTGCTGGAGTAACTCAGCGGGTCAGGCAGCATCTCTGGAGAAAAGGAATGGGTGACGTTTCGGGTCGAAGTTTGTAGTTTAATTGGTCTCTGCAAATTGCCCTCAACGTGCAGGGAGTGGATGTGAATGTGGGATAACATAGAACTAGTGCGGGGTGATCGATGGGCGGTGTGGACCTGGTGGGCCGAAAGGCCTGTTTCCATGCTGCATCTCTACTCTAAGCAGCACTAAACTGATCACCACTTCTCCTTGCTCAAGGATCCTAAATACTTTATTGCCAAGATGCTCGTGTCAAAGTGCAGTTACTGTTATAACGTAGGAAACACTGAACCCTATTTATACACAGTCCGCTCCCCCTGAAACAGTGATGTGGTACACCCAGACTATCTGCTCAGTGACACAAGATAGGTGGAACCTTGAGCAAAACACTAAGCGCTGGAAGAACTCGGCGGGGAAGGCAGCATCTGTGGAAGCTAAACTAGGGAAATGGACAGGACAAAATGAAGTTTCAGGTCAGGACACTCCAGCCTGCTCGGAACACTAAATTATTGCCCGCAACAAGTTATTAAAGGGGTGAGTTATTGCTTTTATCCTGTATCTGTACATTGTGGATGGCTCAATTGTAATCATGTGCAGTCTTTCCGCTGACTGGATACCACGCAACAACAAAGCTTCTCACTCTACCTCGGTATAAGTGACGGGAAGCAAAACTGAGCGCAATTGAAATGTTTTGACCCATCAACAGCAACAGTATTACACATCATGTCAAAGAGTCATAGATTCATACAGTGGTCCATATCCATCCAAACTTGTCCAATCCATGTACCTGTCTAACTGTTTCTTAAACGTTGGGATAGTCCCAGCCTCAACTACCTCCTCTGGCAGCTTGTTCCGTACACCCACCACCCTCTGTGTGAAAAGGAGATGTGTAGAAAGGAACCACAGATGCAGGTTACACACCTTGCACCCATCACTTCACTGGTCTCAGTCTGTTCAGGTCACCTGTGAAACAGCCAGCGTGGTGGTGAGCGTGTGTATTACACTGCCACGCCACTCCGCCCAGTGGAACCTCACCTCACTATCACCTCACTCTTCCTCCTTTCATTCCCAAGGAGCTTGCATCCCTGGTCCCTGCCGATGGTCACATTGTGCAAAGCACAGCAACCTTATAGACAATAGGTGCAGAAGGAGGCCATTCGGCCCTTCGAGCCAGCACCGCCATTCAATGTGATCATGGCTGATCATTCTCAATCAGTACCCCGTTCCTGCCTTCTCCCCATACCCCTTGACTCCGCTATCCTTAAGAGCTCTATTTAGTTCTCTCTTGAATGCATTCAGATAATTGGCCTCCACTGCCTTCTGAAGCAGAGAATTCCACAGATTTACAACTCTCTGACTGAAAATGTTTTTCCTCGTCTCTGTTCTAACCCCTAAATTTAGCTTCTTTTACCATCAGCACTTGCCGCTCAATCAACCAGCGAAATGATCAAAGCTGCAATAATAATTTTCGGTTACATGTGAAACAAAGTTTTCATATAATAACAGAATGCATAATAATACCAAAACAACCGCAGTTACAGCTTAGTTTCGGTTAGTTTAGAGAGAGAGACAGCACGGAAACAGGCCGTTTGCCCCACCGAGCACGGCGGACCAGTGGTCATCCCGTACACTAGCACTATCCTGCACACTAGGGTCAATTTACACTTCTGACAGAAGCCAATTAACCCACACACCTGTATGTCTTTGGAGTGTGGGAGGAAACCGTCGCACCCGGAGAAACCCCACAAACGAACACGCAGCACCGGTAGTCAGGACCGAACCCGTGTGTCTGGCGCTGTGAGGCAGCAGCTCTCCCACTGCCCCACTGAGCCGTCCACATTACAGTGCGATGTATTTCAGGCAGGTCATTCTCATCAGTTCTAAACATCCGCCACATCTCTTTGTCTGCAACTGTAGATGATGGACACGGTCCCAGACCCTCGCACAGAGTTGGTTTTCTGGCAGATGCATCTCCGCTTCTTTCCCTTGGTGAAGATTACTGGGAATAAGACGAGTGACAGGTTCTCAGACGCGTTTCCACTTCCCACACACTGGAAGCTTCCCGCCCTGGAGAGAAACGTCCCCACCGGGCCAGGCATTATCTAATGAAGTCGCCGACTTCCCAGTTCACATTGATGCCAAAATAAATGCATTGGAGAGTTTTGCAGCTGAATGAGAAGGCTGGCTTATTTTTGCTTGTCAGGAGGTTCTGAGCGACACAAACGGGCTGGTAGGATCATAGACAGACACAAAAAGCTGCAGTAACTCAGCGGGCCAGGCAGCATCTGTGGAGAACATGCAATAGGTGACATCTCGGGTCGGGGCCCTTCTTCGGACTGAGAGTCAGGGGAGAGGGAAACGAGAGATACGAAATGGTACAGAGAACAAATGAATGAAATATATGCAAGAGGACAAATCAAAGCAGGCAGCGATGTTCAGGGACAGATGGAGCCCACAACGGTGCATTGTTGGCTATGGGGAAGATGGTAGCGAGTTTTCAGACAGTGGTACTCAACAGGACGATAGTGAAACTAATATGGCGACAAGGCTGTGGAGGGACGGAGAGAGGGGATAGAAACATAGACAATAGGTGCAGGAGGAGGCCATTCAGCCCTTCGAGCCAGCACCGCCATTCATTGTGATCATGGCTGATCATTCACAATCAGTAACCCGTGCCTGCCTTCTCCCCATATCCCTTGATTCCACTAGCCCCTAGAGCATTATCTAACTCTCCCTTACATCCAACCAGCGATTTGACCTCCACTGCCCTCTGCGGCAGAGAATTCCACAAATTCACAACTCTCCGGGTGAAAAAGTTCCTTCTCACCTCAGTTTTAAATGGCCTCCCCTTCATTCTAAGACCCTGGTTCTGGACTCCCCCAACATTGGGAACATTTTTCCTGCATCTAGCTTGTCCTGTACTTTTATAATTTTATTTGTTTCTGTAAGATCCCCGCTCATCATTCTAAACTCCAGTGAATACAAGCCTAGTCTTTTCAATCTTTCCTCATATGACAGTCCCGCCATCCCAGGGATCAATCTCGTGAACCTACGCTACACTGCCTCAATTACAAGGATGTCCTTCCTCAAACTAACTGCAAGATTTACTTGAAGTTAGTGAAATCAATATTCATTCCGCTGGGTTGTAAACTGTGAAATATGAGGTACAGTCCGTACCAACACCCTGACACGACCCTCCGGGGCAATGGTTGCCACCATAATATGCCCCGTTTGTGACGACTTCAGGCTCAGCGCTTTACAGTTACGGGGCTTCTGAAGTGTTGGTAGCTGTGGCGTGTGAAACATGGGCGCCAACATGCACACAGCAAGATCCGATGCACAGCAAGCTGAACATGACCAGACCACCAACACAGTGTTGATGCTTGGACCAGGACACTGGGAATAATATCTCTGTACTTGTCCAAAATAGGGTCGCAGATCCCTGATGGCCGCCTGTTCAACTGAGTGCCCCTCCCTCAGTCATGTACAACTGCGTCACAAATTTCAAAATGGGTGAGGAACGTTTCCAAACATTATTACAGCAAACAGCAGGAATAAGGAACTACAGATGCTGGTTTTTTTAAAAAAGTCACAAAGTGCTGGAGGAACTCAGTTGACCAGGCAGCATCTCAGGAGAACATGAAGATAAGCACAAAATGTTGGAGTAACTCAGCGGGACAGGCAGCATCCCAGAAAGAAGGAATGGGTGATGTTTCAGGTCCAGACCCTTCTTCAGACTGATGTCAGGGGAGCGGGACAAAGGAAGGATATAGTTGGAGACAGGAGGATAGAGGGAGAACTGGGGAGGGGAAGAGAGGGACAGAGGAACTATCTAAAGTTGGAGAAGTCAATGTTCATACCACTGGGCTGCAAGCTGCCCAGGCGAAATATGAGGTGCTGTTCCTCCAATTTCCAGTGGGACTCACTATGGCACTGGAGGAGGCCCATGACAGAAAGGTCAGACTGGGAGTGGGAGGGGGAGTTGAAGTGCTCAGCCACCGGGAGATCAGGTAGGTTAATGCGGACCGAGCGCAGGTGTTGAGCAAAGCTATCGCCGAGCCTGCGTTTGGTTTTGCTGATGTAAATAAGTTAACATCTGGAGCAGCTGATGCAATAGATGAGGTTGGAGAAGGTGCAGGTGAACCTCTGCCTCACCTGGAAAGACTGTTTGGGTCCTTGGATGGAGTTGAGGGGGGAGGTAAAGGGACAGGTGTTGCATTTCGTGCGGTTGCAGGGGAAAGTGCACGGGGTTGGGGTGGTTTGGGTAGGAAGGGACGAGTGGACCAGGGAGTTACGGAGGGAACGGTCTCTGCGGAATGCAGAGAGGGGAGGGGATGGGAAGATATGGCCAGTGGTGGGGTCCCGTTGTAGGTGACGGAAATGTTGGTGGATGATATGTTGGATCCGCTGGCTGGTGGGGTGGAAGGTGAAAATGAGGGGGATTCTGTCCTTGTTGCGAGTGGGGGGAGGGGGAGCAAGAGCGGAGCTGCGGGATGTAGAAGAGACCCTAGTGAGAGCCTCATCTATAATGGAGGAGGGGAAGCCCCGTTTCCTGAAGAATGAGGACATCTCTGACGCCCTAGTATGAAACACCTCATCCCGGGCGCAGATACGGCGTAGACGGAGGAATTGGGAGTAGGGGATAGACTTTTTGCAGGGGACCGGGTGGGAAGAAGTATAGTCCAGATAGCTGTGCGAGTCAGTGGGTTTATAGTAAATGTCCGTCACTAGTCTGTCTCCTGTGATGGAGATGGTGAGGTCCAGAAACGGGAGGGAGATGTCAAGATTCAAGATTCAAGATATCTTTATTTGTCATCCAAAAAACAAGTTTTTTGAACGAAATTTCGTCACCCACAGTCCAACAATAAGAGCAATAAAATAAGCAAATTACACAACCCCAACCAACACAAAACCCCCCAAAAAGAAACATCCATCACAGTGAGTCTCCTCCAGTCCCCTCCTCACTGTGATGGAAGGCCAGAATGTCTTTTCTCTTCCCCTGCCGTCTTCTCCTGCGGTCAGGCTGTTGTCGTTGCCATGTTCCAGGCTGCGCCGGACGGTGAAATGTCCGCAACGGGCCGACCCAAGCCCCGCTGCAAGCCCCGCTGCAAGTCCAGAAATAGTCCAGGTATATTTAAGGGCAGGATGGAAATTATCATGTACGAGCACGCTTGTACTCCACATTTGGATCAGTGTTCACAACTCAAAATACTGTCGATTCCATCATTCCCGTTGCGATGAAGGGATTGAATCCCAAACGCCAGCTCTGTTTCCCTCCCCACACACTCCCTGACCAGCTGACTTATTCTTTCCGAAGAGAGAAAGACACAAAAAGCTGGAGTAACTCAGCGGGACAGGAAGCATCTCTGGAGAGAAGGAATGGCTGACGTTTCGGGTCGAGACCCTGCTTCAGTTTTTGTGGCTGATGCCTCCACATGTTCTACGTGAACTGACTGGAGACAGCAGGGTCTCACCTGCAGCGGGCAGACAGCACTCATGCACATCCGCTCAGTGCCTGGAAAGCTGCAGTCTCGGCCATCGCCTGCAGGTGGCAGGTGTCTCCCACTCAGCTCCACTGGGGCACTGTGCCCAGCATGCGAATTGTCCATGTTTGCACATCCAAGAGCAAAGGGAACATAGAAACATAGACAATAGGTGCAGGAGTAGGCCATTCGGCCCTTCGAGCCAGCTCCACCGTTCAATATGATCATAGACAATAGGTGCAGGAGTAGGCCATTCGGCCCTTCGATCCAGCTCCGCCATTCAATATGACAGGAGAGAGCCGGTGGATGTGGTGTACCTCGACTTTCAGAAAGCCTTCGACAAGGTCCCACATAGTAGATTAGTGGGCAAAATTAGAGCACATGGTATTGGAGGTAGGGTACTGACATGGATAGAAAATTGGTTGACAGAAAGCAAAGAGTGGGGATAAATGGGTCCCTTTCAGAATGGCAGGCGGTGACTAGTGGGGTACCGCAAGGCTTGGTGCTGGGACCGCAGCTATTTACAATATACATCAATGTCTTGGATGAAGGGATTAAAAGTACCATTAGCAAATTTGCAGATGATACAAAGCTGGGTAGTAGTGTGAACTGTGAGGAAGATGCTATGAGGTTGCAGAGTGACTTGGACAGGTTGTGTGAGTGGGTGGATGCATGGCCAGATGCAATTTAATGTGGATAAGTGTGAAGTTATCCACTTTGGTGGTAAGAATAGGAAGGCAGATTATTATCTGAATGGTGTCAAGTTAGGAAAAGGGGACGTACAACGAGATCTGGGTGTCCTAGTGCATCAGTCACTGAAAGGAAGCATGCAGGTACAGCAGGCAGTGAAGAAAGCCAATGGAATGTTGGCCTTCATAACAAGAGGAGTTGAGTATAGGAGCAAAGAGGTCCTTCTGCAGTTGCACAGGGCCCTAGTGAGACCGCACCTGGAGTACTGTGTGCAGTTTTGGTCTCCAATTTGAGGAAGGATATTCTTGCTATTGAGGGTGTGCAGCGTAGGTTTACTAGGTTAATTCCTGGAATGGCGGGACTGTCATACGTTGAAAGACTGGAGCGACTAGGCTTGTATACACTGGAATTTAGAAGGATGAGAGGGGATCTTATCGAAACGTATAAGATTATTAAGGGGTTGGACACGTTAGAGGCAGGAAACATGTTCCCAATGTTGGGGGGGGGGGGTCCAGAACCAGGGGCCACAGTTTAAGAATAAGGGGTCGGCCATTTAGAACGGAGATGAGGAAAAAGTTTTTCAGTCAGAGAGTTGTGAATCTGTGGAATTCTCTGCCTCAGAAGGCAGTGGAGGCCAATTCTCTGAATGCATTCAAGAGAGAGCTAGATAGAGCTCTTAAGGATAGCGGAGTCAGGGGGTATGGGGAGAAGGCAGGAATGGGGTACTGATTGAGAATGATCAGCCATGATCACATTGAATGACGGTGCTGGCTCGAATGGCTAAATGGCCTACTCCTGCACCTATTGTCTATTGTCAATTGGGCGAGTACAGCGGGGGGGGGGGGGGGGGAGTACAGCAGTGGGGCATGTACAGCGGGGGGGGGGGGTGTACAGCGGTGGGGCGTGTACAGCGGGGGGGTGTACAGCGGTGGGGTGAGTACAGCGGCGAGGCGAGCAGCGGGACGGGGTGAGTACAGTGGCCGGGCGAGCGGCCGGGGCGTGTACAGCGGTGGGGCAGGTGTTTTGCGGAAAAATATGAGGCAAAATCGAAATGGAGGAAATGAAATAAGAAAGCAGAAACTTCCTGCCAAATTCAGAAGGGTTGGGAGGTCTGTGTGAGAATATTATTCAGGTGAAAGAAATGAATTGTTCGAAGTACTTCGCAGTAAGTGTTCCTAACCAACACATCCCCAATCTCAGGGATTTCTCGTCTTGAGTGTTTTTATTTTGGGCAGTAATTTTTCCACTGACATACAGTTCTCCGAACATTAATGAATGAATTGACGAGAAAGATAATTTCTTGTTGCACCTAATTCTTTTTACTCATTTATGTTTGGTGACGGTCGACACATTGTTCGGAAGCTGGGTACGCTCTAATGTCGATGGGTGACTACTTTAATGCTGCTTGGTTCTGTGGCATTTGCCCACAAAGGGACTTTCTGATTCACTGTTACGTTCTGGTCTGAGCTAGATGCAGCTCTAGTTGGAAGGAACTTGGAGAACATGTGCTAGGGTAATATTGGAAAGGACAGGTTGTCTTCTAAGCAAATACACAGAAAGGGGGGTAGGTATCTGGAATGAGCTGCCAGAGGAGGTAGTTGAGCCAAGTACCATGACAGCATTTAAAATATATTTGGACAGGTACATGGATAGGAAACATGGCAGGTACATGGATAGGAAGGCAGATTATTATCTGAATGGTGTCAAGTTAGGAAAAGGGGACGTACAACGTGATCTGGGTGTCTTAGTGGATCAGTCACTGAAAGGAAGCATGCAGGTACAGCAGGCAGTGAAGAAAGCCAATGGAATGTTGGCATTCATAACAAGAGGAGTTGAGTATAGGAGCCAAGAGGTCCTTCTGCAGTTGTACAGGGCCCTAGTGAGACCGCACCTGGAGTACCGTGTGCAGTTTTGGTCTCCAAATTTGAGGAAGGATATTCTTGCTATTGAGGGCGTGCAGCGTAGGTATACTAGGTTAATTCCCGGAATGGCGGGACTGTCATATGCTGAAAGACTGGAGCGACTAGGTTTGTATACACAGGGGCCACAGTTTAAGAATAAGGGGTAGGCCATTTAGAACAGAGATGAGGAAAAACTTTTTTAGTCAGAGAGTTGTGAATCTGTGGAATTCTCTGCCTCAGAAGGCAACGGAAGCCAATTCTCTGAATACATTCAAGAGAGAGCTAGATAGAGCTCTTAAGGATAGCAGAGTCAGGGGGTATGGGGAAAAGGCAGGAACGGGGTACTGATTCAGAATGATCAGCCATGATCACATTGAATGGCGGTGCTGGCTCGAAGGGCCGAATGGCCTCCTCCTGCACCTATTTTTCTATTGTCTATTTCCCCAACTCACCTTTTTTTAATTTCCCTCTCCTGACTCTCAGTCTGAAGAAGGGCCTCAACCTGAAACGTCACCCATCTCCAGAGATGCTGCCTGTCCCGCTGTGTTTCTCCAGCATTTTGTACCGATCCTTTTTGTCAGTATTTAATTGTCTATTGCACACCATGGCACATTTACATACAGGTGTGATGTTGGTTCTGCATCCATCATGTCTGTTAGTTGCTGAATGTATTAAGTCTGTATTACTGGAGGGATGCATTGCATTGCAACAGCGCTGTCAGAAGTGTTTCTCAACACCAGCCCCGAAATGATCTATGCAAATTTCTTCGTATTATTCCTGATCACATAATTTAATCAGTCACAGTGTGGAAATAGGTCATTCTGCCCAATTTGCCCACAAAATACTCAATTGTGCTTTTTATTGTCACATCTGTTAATTGTTAACACAGTGAAATTATTTTCCTTCACACTGACCAACATGTCCCATCTACACTAGTCCCTCTTGCCTGTGTTTGACCCATATCCATCCTAACCTGTCCTATCCATGTACCTGTCCAAATGTTTCTTAAACATTGCAATAGTACCTGCCTCAACTACCTCCTCCGGCTACTTGTTCCATCCACCCACCACAATTTGTGTGCAAAAGTCACCCTTCAGATCCCTATAAAATCTTTCCCCCTTCACCTTAAACCTACGAGCTCTGGTTCTTGATTCCCATACTCTGGGCAAAAGATTCTGTGCATCTACCTGATCTATTCCACTCATGATTGTATACATCTCTATCAGACCATTATACACCTCTACTAGATTAGTACTTTACCCAAACTAAATTCAACCCAACTCTTAAATGATCTGTTATTTCATTAATTAAGGGAACCAATTTGCTCAGTGGAATATTTAGAACAGTCTGCAGTCTGAATAAATTACGCCTGTCTTCATTTCTTTAAGTCCCCCATATCTGTAAAGTCTTTATGATGAACCAATTTTTTCTATATTTTATTGATTACCACCTGCGACACAATACCCTGGATTGCATCCTCAATATAGCAGATGACTTTGACTTGTACAGTCTGTGGAATGAGGTGCTGCCCATTGATTAATGTTTGTAAATACTATGTGCATGAGTTGCATGGAATCTTGTACTCTATGGAGGACCTTGGCAACCTGTGGAAAGGTGCAATGCATTTCCGCAGGACACACAACTCTCTTGGTGTTTCTCGAGATACATTGCGCTGTACAACAAAATGCAAGAAAAACGTCAGACCACAATATTTCCATTTCTATTGAAGTTTTATCTTGTACAATCGCAAGGCACAGATATGTATTTATGAGAGAAATATTCGGCCTATTGTATGTTAATCACAGAGCGCTTTTCAATTATACAGATCATGAACATACATTGCGCTGAAAATCAGAATTAATACAGTTCATAAGTTCTAGGAGCAGAATTAGGCCATTTGGCCCATCAAGTCTATTCCACCATTCAATCACGGCTGATCTATCCGTCCCGTTCAACATGCGTTAAATGAGCATTTACAATTCAGATTTTAAGCTACACATTATTTTTACATAATGTAATGGCAGTTTCTATACCTTCTCAAAGTCCAACTTCGATAGCCATTACTGCTCGGGGATGGAATGGAGGTATAGCTTACACACGCATCGCACTCTGAGATAACAAAACGAATCTTCCAAACGTCTTTTCTTGATTTATTGGTCTTTATTAAAGTAGCACAATCAAAGAGTAATTCATAACCTTTCGTCCTTATCAACTGTTTCTTCATCAAACAATACAGTAAAATTCATATAGTCGTTACCGTGTGGTTCTTGTGAGTGTAGCTGGCACGAGTATGACTGGTGCGAGCCTGCTAAAGAACTGTATTCTCTCCAACCTCCGAGACTAAACTGACCCACAATCTCTGTTGCTACGTTAGCCTCCTCCCATGTAGACACTCCCCATTACGTATTAAATCACACCCACAAACATGCAAAAAAGGCATAAACTAGAAATATTAAACATAGCCATAATACAATGACAGTAACTAAATTAAGAATAAATGGCTCCTACACACCGGCCCCTAATTGTTCTGCATATATGACGAAGCAATTACCAATAGATATTAAAAGGAGCTATAAAAGCTTAATATTTATCAAAAACAAAAGTAATATGCATTATATGTTGGCAATCAAACTTCTTTAGCGATTCTTCGATCTTCTCCTTCACCTTCTAGAAGCAGACATATCTTGGTTATCGGTCTTACCAAGATGTTGTCCTTAGTCTGAAGTCGTACAGTAGGGACAAAACCTTTAATGTCTGGCATAATCTACAGTATCCTGCCCATCAACCAAGAACCTCGTGGTGCAGTAGAATCAACTACCAAGACGATATCACCTGGAATAAAATTTATTCTCACTCTCAACCATTGTTGACGCTCTTGAATTAGAGGTAAATATTCTTGTGTCCACCATTTCCACCGTTACATGAAAAACGAAACCCTTGTGGTTTAACGGTAGATACGTCCTTTTTCATTCCATCCTTCGTTTCTACGGGTATTGCGGCAGTAGCAAAACTACTTTCCTTAGGTCCTGTTCTTCCCTTGATTTTAGTAAAGGTAGAGCCTTTGACGGTTGTTGATTTAGGATCTTGAATATTCCCATAGCATAGGTTTGACATTAACCATACTTCTCTTTCCATGAAATTCACCAGGTCAGGAAGCATGGCCTCTCTATCGTCAACCTCCTGTATCAGGCCTGCTTTATCTCTCCACTTTTCTCTAAGCCTATCGGGCAGTTTTAGAACGATAGCCTTCATACTACTAACAACATTCATTTCTTCCATGTGGCTGCTGTTTCTCATTGAATTACAACAACCACTAAGAAATATCGCAAACTTATGCAAAGCCTTCACATCTTCCGCCTTAATAACTGACCAAGCAAAGGCCTTCTTCATGTATGCGTTAACAATCTTCTGTTTGTTACCAAAATGCTCCTCAAGCTATTTTCTTGCCTTTCGATAGCCTTCATCCGCAGGCAAATGTCGACAACTTTTAACAAGCTGCTTCGAATATCCGCTTGTGAATTGCTCCAGAAATCGTAAGCGATCTCTGTGACTTGATCTCACTCCTTCTTCAAACGCTACTATGAAAGTTTCATATTGTAATGTATCACCATCATATTTAGGAATTTCCATTGCGGGTAAGGTGGCGGAAAGATTTTGTTGAACCATGAGCTCGCTGAGTCTCGTTTGATTCCTTACCAATTCATAGAATTCATTTTGAAATCCCTGGCTCAGTACAGGTCGTTCCGGGTAAAATTTGTCACGAGCCCCATAATTATTTGTTTGTCTCTGGCTGGGTGCAGGTAGCTGATGAACAGGCCTCTGAGAAGAGTACTGGGTTGGCTCATTTTGAGCCGTAACAGTCATTGTAAAGGTAGGTTGCTTCGGTCTAGCACCCGGTTGCTTTGGTGAAGTTTTGTCAACCATCCACTTACTCAGTGCTAGTTCGGCATCACGAGACCAGGCTGGCCCTGGCTGTGGGTTGGCTTCAGCTGTTGTTTCCAACTTAGTAGCTCCTTCTTGGATCAAGGAACTCCTCTGAGATACTCTCGAGCTGCATCTTGATCCTCGCTCGGCCTTCCAGTATGTCCCTCCTTGCCTCTGCAGCTGCCAACTTCGTGGCTATTTCCAGCCATTCCTTCTCTCTCTTCAGCTGGTCTGCTCGTTCCTCATCCTCCTGGTTCTGCTGTTCTGCTCGTTTCTTAGCCTCTCTCTTCAGCTGTTTTTCTTGATCCTCAAGCTGGTATGTTTTCTCCAAGGCGGAAGCTTCTAGCGAGACAGCAGCCATCTCAGCTTCAGCCTCCATTTGAGCAGAGGCCCTCGTAGTTGAACTGGCTACAGAACCAGATTTACGTCTAGATCTTTGTGTTGAGACGTTTGAAACACTATCCTGAGGTGTAATTTCCTCTTCCACCTCAACACCTTGTTGCATCGCACCTTCTACTGTAGAGTGCAACGTTCGAGCCCTGATTTCAGACAACCACTTCTCCGCATCAGTCATGAAACCATCAAAAATGTTCACCCTTTCTTGGAACCACTGAGTGTGCCATTGGAGTTCTGGCTTGGTCAGTTGTAAACTCAGTAGTGACTTTTGTTTTTCTCCAACCCCATGGTAAAGGTTGAGTAGTTGATCCAGACCAGATTTTACAATGTTCGCATTCTCATCTAATTCCATTAGTTCCTTCTGACAGACAATTAATTTGATGACCTGTTTCCACGACTTGTCTCTCTCCTTCTGGCATCTTTCCAGATAGACTGCTTGCCTTTTTTCCGAAAGATAAATTTCTCTTTTTTCATATCTTCTTGATTTTTGTTCCGCATCTCCCTCCTGTGGCGGTTCCTCATACTTACCTGATGGAAGATCCATGATGAATCGGTGCTTATCGCTATGTTCCAGAAACACCAGAAGAATTCACAACAGAATGAGTATTTTTTCAAAACACATCATTAATTCCAAGGCTGAAAGTCTTGGGCCAGTACCTATGGTAAACAATCGCTGGCTGAGCACCTTTTCTTGTAGAAGTTCATAACATAATTAATTTTTCAAGGTCGTGCTCTGCGAGTTTGGTTTCCTTATCTCCTCGTAGCATAAACAAGCTTCTTGTATCGAATAGTACTTCTGCAGAATTTTCTCACAGGCTTTTAAGTTTTTAGACCTTAACTTAAAATTACGACTAAACAGTCGTCTACTCACGGTACCCGGTCAATGAAGTGTTCAATCTTCTAATGATCCAGGTGTCAATTTGGCTTCAACCGGCAGGTTCTTTGTTCCAGGATTTCAGCTCTAATCTCTGGCACAGATTCAGCTTCTTCTTCAATTCCACTGTTGCATCGGATGTTGCTTGTAGAACAAGTCTTTCTTAGATTCTTCTGTTAGAATAGTTTTTTACTTTAGTCCACTCAGAGAAAGTTCTTTACTCTACTCCACTGAGAGAAGTTCTTTACTCTACTGCATTCAGAGAAGAGTTCTTTACTCTACACCACTCAGAGAAGTTCTTTACTCTACTCCACTGAGAGAAGTTCTTTACTCTAATGTAATGGTAGTTTCTATACCTTCTCAAAGTCCAACTTCGATAGCCATTACTGCTCGGGGATGGAATGGAGGTATAGCTTATGCACGCATCGCACTCTGAGATAACAAAACGAATCTTCCAAACGTCTTTTCTTGATTTATTGGTCTTTATTAAAGTAGCACAATCAAAGAGTAATTCATAACCTTTCGTCCTTATCAACTGTTTCTTCATCAAACAACACAGTAAAATTCATATAGTCGTTACCGTGTGGTTCTTGCGAGTGTAGCTGGCGCGAGTATGACTGGTGCGAGCCTGCTAAAGAACTGTATTCTCTTCAACCTCCGAGACTAAACTGACCCACAATCTCTGTTGCTATGTTAGCCTCCTCCCATGTAGACACTCCCCAATATAATTCCTTTCAAGAGATCATAATATTTTGTCATGTTATCTATTGATTTTTGTGTTATAAATTCATGGTTTTTACCTGTGCTAATAAAAATGTCGAAAGATTGTTTAGTTGTGTTGCATAATTATTATCTATATAATTATTAATTCTACCCCCATCTCCACGTGTTAATATAAAGCTCTAAAGGGAGAACAAGCAAGAATTGTTTTACCATTTTAATAGTTCTTCAATTATTCGCAATGGCATTCAAGGTTTTTAAAAACCATGACAGCTTCTTGCGTGTGGGATGTAAAGAAAATAGTTGCAGGAGGAGTCCATTTGGCCCTTCGAGCCAGCACTGCCATTCATTGTGATCATTGCTGATCATCCACAATCTTTTTAGTAAATTCTGTGATTGGGGCTTCTTCATCATTGTGATGCAAGGGAACTTCAACACGGTGAAAATCTGACCCAACTATAAACCTCAGAGGTTTGTAGGGATGATGTATTTGCATTTTTCCAATAATTTGTGTGCTTTACTACACCTCTTTTTTGCTAAATATCCCCAGCGTTCCAGCTGCATTTTTATGCCTGTCAAATTGGCTGCATACTGTAAGGTGCTGTTGATTGGTACCTGGCAATGGTGCAACGGGTAGGTCTGCTGCCTCAGTACCAGAGATCCGGGTTTGATCCCTACCGAGGGTACAACCTGTGTGAAGTTTGCATGGTTTCCATGTGACCATGTGAGTTTCCACTGGGGTGCTCAGGTTTCCACCCACACCCCAAAGACGTGTAGGATTGTAGGTTAATTGACCTCTGTAAAATTGCCTCTAGTGTGGAGTGAGTGGATGAGAGAGTGGGGTAAAGTGGACATAGTGTGAAAGGGCGATCAATGGTCGGTGTGGAATTGGTGGGCTGATGGACCTGTTTCCATGCTGTATCTCCAAACTGAAAGTTCACCAAACTGTGCCTTCTATAGGCACATACTTAATAACATTTCACCTTGATTGTTACAGAGCTTGTGAATTTGTGGAAGTAAAACCTGTCCATCTCACTGGTGGTTCTTCGTCATCATAAATATACTATCCCTCTTCTAGTTATCCAGCAAGATTTGGCATTTGACTTCTTCAGTCTATTGATTACTTTCAATCTATTGAAAGTAAGCATGCAGGTACAGCAGGCAGAGATGAAAGCTAATGGCATGATGGCCATCATCACGTGAGGATTTGCGATAAGGAGCAAGGAGGTCCTACTGTAGTTGTATAGGGCCCTGGTGAGACCGCACCTGGAGTATTGTGTGCAAATTTGAGGAAGGACATTATTGCTCTTGAGGGAGTGCAGCATAGGTTCACCAGGTTAATTCCCAGGATGGCGGGACTGACATATGATGAAAGAATGGGTCGACTGGGCTTGTATTCACTGGAATTTAGAAGGGTGAGAGCGGATCTTATAGAAACATATAAAATTCTTAAAGGATTGGACAGGTTAAATGCAGGTAAAATGTTCCTGATGTTGGGGGAGTGCAGAACCAGGGGCCACAATCTAAGAATAAAGGGGAGGCCATTTAAAACTGAGATGAGAAAAAACGTTTTCACCCAGAGAGTTGTGAATTTGTGGAATTCTCCGCCACAGAAGGCAGTGGAGGCCAATTCACTGGATGAATTTAAAAGAGAGTTAGATAGAGCTCTTGGGGCTAGCGGAATCAAGGGGTATGGGGAGAAGGCAGGCACGGGTTACTGATTGTGGACGATCAGCCAGGATCATGTATGGGCAAATGAGATCAGTTGAACTTGGCATAATGTTTGACACAAACACTATGGGCTGAAGGGCCCATTCCTGTGCTGTACTCTTCTATGTTCTAATGTCAAACGCTACCCTCACCACCCTCTCCGCGCTCTCCGTCAGTTCCTTCAGCGCATCTCTCAGGATCTTGAAGGTCATGAGAAACGATGAACCTGCTCCAAAAATGGAGCCAATGACTGGGACAAAGTCTAGAGCCAATTCCAGGGCTGAAACCGTCACAATAGCAGCTCCCCAACCTATCCTAGCAATTATATCTAGAGTTATTTCTCCCAGCAGGGGAGAGTTTGCTGCTGCTTTCAGCTCCTCCATGGATTTACCTGTTCTGTTGGCCAGTCGCTGAAGGGAAGTGTCATTAAGACCCAGGCATTTCCTGAATTGGATGATTGCTCCAATCAGTATGGGAATGTCACACGCGAGAGAGACTCCAGGGACAGGGATGGCTCCTAATGATCCCGAGAGGATCGCCAATGCCCAGATCCCCTTCTTCAGCAACTCACTTTTCTTCTGAACAATCTCCACGCTGAGGTTGGGAAGGGCCAGGACAAAGATCCTTTTCTGTATATTTGGTAAATCACCTTCCAGTGCTTTATTCAACTCACAAAAATCATACTGATCCTGTTTAAAACTGGATATCAGGAACACCCTGGGATCAGTGATCCCGACCTTCCCCAACCCACAGAGGCAGTCACTCCGGATTATTTCCAATTCTGCATTTTTATCAAATTCCTTCCGTTCCATCTGCATTGCATTAAGGTCTGCGTCAATCTTCGAGCGAACAAAATAGAACCTCTTCCCCAGCCGCTTAATCTCATTGGCAAGTTTTGCATCATTCTCTTTGAATCGACCAGCTGCCACTATGATGAAGAAATCGTATTTTTTAAATTGCATTTTCTTCAGGTAGGAACTCGCTGTGAATCGTGTAGATCCGATCCCCGGCAGGTCCCAGTAGCGGACATTGGGCAGATTGGGATGTGGGTATCCGGTTGGCTCCATTGTAGTCTCTGTGAGCCCAACCTCAGCCGCTCCCTCATCTGTGCTACAAAGCCCTCTCATGGTGTTGATGAAGGTGGATTTTCCTGCACCTGTCTCACCCGTCACGGCGATGTTCAGCTCGGTCTTGTCCAGTTCTTTCATTTTATTCTGTATCATGGGTTTAATCTTTTCCACACCACCCGTTTGGAAGTCGGACTTCAGTTTGCTGAGGTCATCCTGCGTGAAGAATGTGGGGGTCTCAGACTGAGCCGCCTGTTGACTGAAAGGAAACATGTGTTGGAACATGACCGAAAGGAAACATGTGTTGGAACATGACTGAAAGGAAACATGACTGAAAGAAAACCATGACAGTTTCCAGTTGAAACAGCATCCAAATACATTGCACATTGCATCATGACCAGATATCCTCGTGTCAATCTGACCTATTGATTGTACAGCATGCTAAACAAAGCTTTTCACTGTACTTCAGTACACATGCACAACAATAAGGGTAAATATAGTTATGGTTGAAATGCTTTTCCTGTTACAGAGCAAAGTGAAGAGATATTCTGTGCAGTGGGATTATAAAGGGATATATAAAATTATGAGGAACATCTGTATGGTAATTAATCACTTGTCTTTTTCTCAGGGTAGGTAATCAAAATCTAGATGGTTTCCAGTTGAGGGGGAAATATGACTGGTGGCTATTTGGAACTAGCTGTCAGAAAAGCATTCAGAGAATTGGCCCCCACTGCCGTCTGAGGCAGAGAATTCCACAGATTTACAACTCTCTGACTGAAAAAGGTTTTCCTCATCTCCGTTCTAAATGGCCTACCCCTTATTCTTAAACTGTGGCCCCTGGTTCTGGACTCCCCCAACATTGGGAACATGTTTCCTGCCTCTAGCATGCCCAATCCTTTAATAATCTTATATGTTTCAAAACTAGCTGTCAGAAAAGTGGTGGAGACAGGTACAATGATAATAATCATAATCGTAATTTATTAACCAATTATGTTTTGCAACATACGGGGAATGTGGTTGGCCTTACAGTCATACCAAAAAAGCACAAGGCAAAGAGTGGCAATAAAGGGGGCATTTTCTGGTTGGCTGCCAGTGACCAGTGGAGTTCCGCACAGGTCAGTGCTGGGGCTATTAATATTTGGATGAGGGGATCGAAGGCTTTGTGGCCAAGTTTGCAAATGATACGAAAATAGGTGGAGGGGAGGTAGTGTAGAGAAAGCCAGGACTCTACAGAAGGACTTGGACAGGTTGGGAGAGTGGGCAAAGAAGTGGCAGATGGAATACAGTGTAGCAAACTATGGATTCATTCATTTTGATAATAGGAATAAAGGCGTAGACTATTTCCTAAATGGCAAGAGATTCCACAAATCAGAGATGGAAAGGGACTTGGGAGTCCTGGTGCACTATTCCCAAAAAGTTAATTTGCAAGTTGAATCGGTAGTAAGGGAGGTAAACACAATGGCAGCATTTATTTCAAGAGGACCAACATACACAAACAGGGATTTAATGCTGAGGCTCTGTAAGACGCTGGTCAGGCTGCAATTTGGATTATTGTGAGCAATATTTGGCCCTATATAGAAACATAGAAAATAGGTGCAGGAGGAGGCCATTCGGCCCTTTGAGCCCCCACCACCATTCATTGTGATCATACCTGATCATCCACAATCAGTAACCTGTGCCCAACTTCTCCCCATATCCCTTGATTCCACTAGCCCCCAGAGCTCTATCTAACTCTCTTAAATTCATCCAGTGATTTGGCCTCCACTGCCTTCTGTGGTAGCGAATTCCACAAATTCACAACTCTATGGCTGAAAACGTTCCTTTTCACCTCAGTTTTAAATGGCCTCCCCTTTATTCTAAGATTGTGGCCCCTGGGTCTGGACTCGCCCAACATTGGGAACGTTTTTCCTGCATCTAGCTTGTCCACTCCTTTTATGATTTTATATGTCTCTATAAGATCCCCTCTCATCCTTCTAAACTCCAGTGAATACAAGCCTAGTCTTTTCAATCTTTCCTTATATGACAGTCCCGCCACCCCAGGGATCAATCTTGTGAACCTACGCTGCACTGCTTCAATTACAAGGATGTCCTTCCTCAAATTAGGAGACCAAAACTGTACAGCTGGAATGAGGTTAGGAGGGAGAGATAGATCAGCCATGATTGACTAGCGGAGTAGACTTGATGGGCCAAAGACGTACAGGTATGTAGGTTAATTGGCTGGGTAAATGTAAAAAAAAATTGTCCCTAGTGGGTGTAGGATAGTGTTAATGTACGGGGATCACTGGGTGGCACGGACTTGGAGGGCCGAAAAGGCCTGTTTCCGGCTGTAGATATATGATATGATATGATAAATGGCCTAATTCTGCTCCTGTCAGACCATGAACATGGTCATTTGGAGTATCGCCTGCAGTTCTACTCACCCATTGGAGGAAGGAGAGGGGAAGCCCCGTTTTCTGAAGAATGAGGACATCTCTGATGCCCTAGTGTGAAACACCTCATCCCGGGCGCAGATGCGGCGTAGACGGAGGAATTGGGAGACGGGGATAGACTTTTTGCAGGAGACGGGGTGGGAGGAAGTGTAGTCCAGATAGCTGTGCGAGTCAGTGGGATTATAGTAGATGTCAGTCACTAGTCTTTCTCCTGTGATGGAGATGGTGAGGTCCAGAAATGGTAGGGAGATGTCGGAGATAGTCCAAGTATAATTAAGCGCAGGATGGAAATTGGAAGTGAAGTGTATGAAGTCAGTGAGTTCTGCATGGGTACAAGAGGTAGCACCAATGCAGTCGTCGATGTAGCGGAGGTAGAGTTTGGGGATGGGGCAGTGTACATCTGGAACAGGGATTGTTCGACGTACCCGACAAAGAGGCAGGTACAGCTAGGGCCCATGCGAGTGCCCATAGCTATGCCTCTGGTTTGGAGGAAGTGGGAGGAGTCAAAGGAGAAGTTATTAAGGGTAAGAACCAGCTCTGCTAGGCGGAGGAGAGTGTTGCTAGATGGGGATTGGCTGGTTCTACGGTCGAGGAAGAAGTGGAGGGCTTCAAGACCATCCTTGTGGGGGATGGAAGTGTAGAGTGCTGCCTGACCTGCTGAGTTACTCCAGCATTTTGTGAAAAAAACTGCCTGGATTAGAGGGTATAGCTATCAGGATAGGTTGGACAAATTTGGATCTTGTTCTCCCGAATGCTAGAGGTTGAGGGGGATACCCGATGGACAGAATCTTTTTCCCCAGGATGGAAATGTCAAGGAATATCTAGCACAGCTCTCAGGTTAAAGGAGTAAAGTGTAAAGAACATTTATGGGGCAAGTTTTTACACTGGAGAGTAATGGGTGCCTGGAACGTACCACATAGGGTGGTGGTGTAAACAGATATGGCAGTGGCGTCTAAGAGGCTTTTGGCGAGGCACATGGGTATGCAGGGAATGGAGGGATATAGATCATGTGTTGGCTGATGAAATTAGTTTACTTTGGCATTATGTTCAGCAGGGACATTGTGGGCTGAAAGGCCTGATCTTGCACTGACTGGCCCACATCACGACACTGCAAGTCTATCCACTAGCCTCAAGGATAGGGTCAGGAATGTTCTGGGTAAAGCTGCAACCACAGATCCATCTTCCCTACTTGCCTGCAATGAGCACAGCTCAAACAACACTGTGCACCGTCCCAATAGACAATAGACAATAGACAATAGGTGCAGGAGGAGGCCATTCAGCCCTTCGAGCCAGCACCGCCATTCAATGTGATCATGGCTGATCACTCTCAATCAGTACCCCGTTCCTGCCTTCTCCCCATACCCCCTCACTCCGCTATCCTTAAGAGCTCTATCCAGCTCTCTCTTGAAAGCATCCAACGAACTGGCCTCCACTGCCTTCTGAGGCAGAGAATTCCACACCTTCACCACCCTCTGACTGAAAATGATCACATCTTCCACTACCAACACACAATGGGTTCACTGTGTGCCAAGCACAAGATGCCATGCTGCTACTTACCTGAGCTACTCTGAGAACAACTCCAAACCCCAAAACCTTCACCAACAAGCATTTTAATGCAAAGGGATGCTGCCACCATTAGCATGCACAGCATGCTGCTTATGAAAGATATCACTGTTCCTTCTGAAGGAAGGACTCAGCTATTGAGGAAGTATGACCGGACCACTTGCTCACGGCAGTTAAAAATGGATATGAATTGGTTGTCTTGACTCCAATGTCTTTATTGTATATAGAGATTAGATGCAAAGAGAAAGGACTTCAGTTGCCGATCAACTAGCACTCTCCTGTAACAATGGGCAATCTGAGCACTGGCCATGCCCTGCGCTGGCAGGTTGTACTGAGGCAAGGAGACACAGGGTGACAAGGTACAGGGTGACAGGGAGACAAGGTGACAGGGAGACAAGGTGACAAGGTGACAAGGTGACAGGGAGACAGGGAGACAGGGAGACAGGGTGACAAGGTGACAGGGAGACAGGGTGACAAGTTGCGACGTGTCCGGACCTACCTGGAGCTGCCTCCTCCCATTTCTGATCTCTGTGTGTCGCTGCCGGCCTGTGTGATGATCCTGTGATCCTCGCGCTGCGCTGAGGTGAGGTCGGGGATCAGAACTCCTCTTCGTCCTTGGATGTGCGAGTCTTCTCCTTCAAGAGGAAAGTAGTGAGAGAGTGAGTGCTGGTTTGTTCTGTACCAGAAATCCCAGAGGCTATTGGGAATATCACCCTTAATCGGGATGGGTTTAATGCAATCTACTAGAAAGTGGGCATGTACTCGCTGGAGTTTAGGAGGATGAGGGGGACATCATTGAAACTCACCAAATAGTGAAAAGCCTGTGTAGAGTGGATGTGGAGAGGGTGTTTCCACTAGTGGGAGAGTCTCAGAACTAAAGGACGTTCCTTTAGGAAGGAGAGGGGATCTTATTGAAATGTATAAGATTATTAAGGGGTTGGACACATTAGAGGCAGGAAACATATTCCCAATGTTGGGGGAGTCCAGAACCAGGGGCCACAGTTTAAGAATAAGGGGTAGGCCATTTAGAACAGAGATGAGGAAAAACTTCTTCACCCAGAGAGTTGTGAATCTGTGGAATTCTCTGCCAGAGAAGGCAGTGGAGGTCAATTCACTGGATGTTTTCAAGAGAGAGCTAGATTCAGCTCTTAAGGCTAAAGGATTCAAGGGATATGGGGAAAATGCAGGAAAGGGTTACTGATTTTATATGATCAGCCATGATTGTACAGGGTCCACATTACAACACAAGTACATATTAAACCCCCCAATTTAGCTTCTTTTACCATCAGCACTTGCCGCTCAATCAATAAGCAAAATGATCAAAGCTGCAATAATAATTTTCGGTTACATGAGAAACAAAGTTTTCATATAATCACAGAATCTAAAATAATACCGGTTACAGCTTACCCAGTCCATCCCACCTCCTGCTCCTCCGCCCCACCAACCCCTCCTCACCCACTCAACCCCCCTTCCTCCTCCCACACCCCCCCTCCTCCTCCTCCCCGCCACCCCCATCCCCCCTCACTTACTCGACCCCCCCTCCTCCTCCTCCCCAACCCCCTCACCTGCTCGACCCCCTCCTCCTCCACCACCTCACGCACTCCATCGACTCATCCTCCTCCCCCCCACTCACCTCAACCTCTCCATCTCCCCTCCTCCACCTCCCCCCACCCCATCCCCCATCCCCCCTCATCCACTCAACCCCTCCACCTCCCACCCCCCTCCGCCTCCCTGTCACCCCCACCCCCCTCACCCACTCCATCCCACCTCCTCCTCCCCCCACCCCCCTCACCCGCTCCCTCCCCCATAACCCCCTCCATCCCCCCGCTCACCCATCCCTCACCCTCTCCTCTTCCTCCTCCCCCCCTCCCTCTCCCTCTCCTCCCCCCTCCCCTGATGCTCTCGTCACCCCCTCCCTCCCTCCCGGCCATTGCCTACTGTCGTCACTCGTGCGAGGCCCGGCAACGCCGCTTAAAGCTCCCCCCGGGTTGGGTCGTGCGAGGAGGGAGAGGAGGGCACTGAGCGCGGCGCTGCCGTCAGGCGGGCGGGTGCTCCCCTCTCGGAGCGGGAGAGGCGACGCCAACTCCCGTCGGCCAGCGCGGCCCGGCCTGAGGAATGGCAGGTGCGAGGCATGCCGGGACGGGAGGCGGTGCGGGGGGCGCATTAGTTAAAGGTCCGGGTGGGGGGGGGGAGGGAGCTCATCTGTTGAAATCGTGCGTTGTGAGCTCACATGCTCAATACCCGGGTCGGGGGGGCGGTGGGGGGGGGGACGGGACGGGTGAAGTGTGTGTGAGTGAATACACAATGGACTGAATACATCACGGGGGGGAGGGGGGGAGGGGTGGGGGGTTGTTGGGGGGGGGGGGGTCAATTTGGACACAATTCTAACTGCGATATTGCCGCATAAACTGCGATCTTGGAGTGAAAACGAAACTGCAACCGCGAAAACAAATATTTCCGAGAAAGGTGTTTACTGAACACGCAAGCAAGGTTTAGCAAGATGAAAACTAACATACACACACTCACTCACGCACACTCTCTCTCACTCAAACACACACACACACAACGGCTGCCCTGGTCGAACAAACCCAGTGAACACGATTCCAAGCCGCACTTTTGCCAACTCTCACTTCAATTCATCCCGTTAATGAAAACCAAGTGCACTGGAGACGTGAAATAAAAATAACATCAAACGCTAGAAACGGTCAGCAGCCCAGGCAGCCAATGGATCCTGGAGCTGAAACACTCAACTCAGATTTGATAACTTAGAGATAACTTAGAGATAGACACAAAAAGCTGGAGATGAGGAAGAACTTTTTCAGTCAGAGAGTGGTGAAGGTGTGGAATTCTCTGCTTCAGAAGGCAGTGGGGAGGCCAGTTCGTTGGATGCTTTCAAGAGAGAGCTGGATAGAGCTCTTAAGGATAGCGGAGTGAGGGGGTATGGGGAGAAGGCAGGAACGGGGTACTGATTGAGAGTGATCAGCCATGATCGCATTGAATGGCGGTGCTGGCTCGAAGGGCTGAATGGCCTACTCCTGCACCTATTGTCTATTGTCTAACTCAGCGGGACAGGCAGCATCTCTGAAGAGAGATAACTCAGAAACTGATGACAGATTCTCTCCGTGGCTGCTTCCTGTCTCACTGAGTGTTTGAACGGTTTCCAGTGCCGCTGCTCCGGTTCTGGTCATTACCTACTTCGGTTCAGGAGGAGACTCCGTCAGTGAACGTCCGCTGTGGTCGCCGCTCCAGTCGTTGCGTGCCTCTCACCTTGTCAAGTACTTGTTCCTCTGTCCCTCTCTCCCCCTGCCCAGTTCACCCACTGTCTTCCTGTCTCCACCCATATCCTTTCTTTGTCCCGCCCCCCCGACATCAGCGTAACGAAGGGTCTCGACCCGAAACGTCACCCATTCCTTCTCTCCAGAGATGCTGCCTGTCCCGCTGAGTTACTGCAGCATTTTGTGATGCCTTCGTGTCAAGTATTTGGATGGATTGCTGCACCTTATCAATAAGGCTCAAGATGTGTGTGTTGCCGAGTGACTTTACACTTTACCCGCCGGCGCGCCTCAGCCCCTCAGACCCGGGGCAGTGCGGAAACAGAGACGGCTAGGCGACAATTATACCGATAATGAGAATCACACGCAGGTCACAGGGAGAATCTGTCCAGACAGGACCCGTAGACGGGATCGAACCCGGGTCTCTGGCGCTGCAGGCGCTCTAAGGCTGTAACTTTGTCGCTGCGCACATTATATAAACAAGCCCAGTCTGGGGTCACCGGCAATGGACTGAATACATCACGGGGGGAAAACAAGACAGACACAAAATGCTGGAGTAACTCAGCGGGACAGGGAGCATCTCTGGATAGACGTTTTGGGTCAAGACCCTTCAGAATGAAGTCAGGGGAGAGAGAGTACACATAGATTCAAACGTCGGCTTCAAAACCAACATTGGCTAACCTCCAGTCCACAAGAATTGACCCAAAGTCGAGAGAACATTGGGGCCACCTCCTTGAGTACTCTGGGATGCAGACCATCAGGCCCTGGGGATTTGTCTGCCTTCAGTCCCAACAGTTTACCTAACACCAGTTCCTGACTAACGTGTTGTTAGCTGGGAGAAGGGAACAACAAAGCAAACAGAGATAAAATGTAGTCGGAGACACAAACAGCAGAACTGGGAAAGGGAAGGGATGGCGAGAGAGGGAGAGCAAGGGTTACTTGAAGTTAGAGGTCAATGTTCGTACCACTGGGGTGCAAGCTGCCCAAGTGAAATATGAGGTGCAGTTCCTCCAATTTGCGCTGGGTGTCCCTCTGGTAATGGAGGAGGCCCAGGATAGAAAGGTCAGTGTGGGATTGCGAGGGGGAATTAAAGCGTTTAGCAACCGGCAGATCAGGTAGGTTTAGGCAGACTGAGCGGAGGTGTTCTGCGAAATGATCGCCGAGCCTTTGCTTGGTGTCCCCGATATATAGGAGTCCACACCTGGAACAGCAGATACAGGAGATGAGGTTGGAGAAGGAGCAAGTGAACCTCTGCCTCACATGAAAGGACTGTCAGGGTCCTTGGATGGAGTCGAGGGAGCAGGTAAAGGGACAGGTGTTGCATCTCCTGCGGTTGCAGGGGAAATACCTGGGGAGGGGGTGGTTTAGGTGGGAAGGGGCGAGTTGACCAGGGAGTTGCGGAGGGAACGGTCTCTGCAGAAAGTGGAAAGTAGTGGGGATGGGGAGATGTGGTCAGTAGTGGGATCCCGTTGGAGGTGGTGAAAATGCCGGAGGATTATGTGCTGGATGCGACGGCTGATGGGGTGGAAGGTGAGGACAAGGGGGACTCTGTCCCTGCTGTGACTGGGGGAGGGGGAGCAAGGGCAGAGCTGCAGGGTACCGAGGGGACACGAGTGAGGTGTGATGTGTGTGTGTGTGTGTGTGTGTGTGCGTGCGTGTGTGTGTGCGTGTGGGTGTGTGTGTGTGCGTGTGTGTGTGTGTGCGTGTGAGTGTGCGTGTGTGTGCGCGTGTGTGTGAGTGTGCGTGTGTGAGTGTGCGTGTGTGTGCGCGTGTGTGTGAGTGTGCGTGTGTGTGTGCGTGCGCGCTTGTGTGTGTGCGTGTGTGTGTATGTGAAAGTTTGGGGTCAAGGGCATTGGACTGAATACATCACGGGGGTGGGGGGCAATTTGGACACGTTTGTAACCACGATATTGTCGTCTTTTGTTTCACATAAACTGCGACCCCGGAGTGGAAACGAAACTGCAGTCGAGAAAACAAATGCTTTCCGTGAAAGGAAGGGTGTTACCCGGAAACCCCAGCATTGGCGAGACAAAATCAAAGAACTGCAGATTCAAGTTAATACCAAAGATAGACAGACAATGCTGGAGTAACTCAGCGGGTCAGGCAGCATCTGTGGGGCAGAGGGATGGATGACGTTTTGGTGGGTGAGAACGTTCTTCAGAGTGAAACTACGGGGTGGGAGTGGGGGGGGAGAGTGATGAGTTGGAGGCGAGGAAAGCCCAGGACTAAACAGGCCTGGCAGCAAATGACCTCAGGCAGGACGGTGCCTGGCCAGTGTGGGCCCATTGCTGGCCAGTGTGGGCCCATTGCTGGCCAGTGTGGGCCCATTGCTGGCCAGTGTGGGCCCATTGCTGGCCAGTGTGGGCCCATTGCTGGCCAGTGTGGGCCCATTGCTGGCCAGTGTGGGCCCATTGCTGGCCAGTGTGGGCCCATTGCTGGCCAGTGTGGGCCCATTGCTCGCCAGTGTGGGCCGATTGCTCGCCAGTGGGGGTTTGCTCTCTGGAGGGATACAATGGGGTGAACTGTGGATCTGGTTAAATGACGAGGGTGGAGGAAGACGGGAGTTTTAGTACAAGTTAATGTTAAAGTCTGTAGCAGTCTGGAGAAGGGTCTCAACCTGAAACGTCACCCATTCCTTCCCCCCAGAGTTGCTGCCTGTCCCACTGAGTTACTGCAGCATTTTGTGTTGGAAAATAACTGCAGAAGCTGGTAGAAATCGAGGGTATCACAAAATGCTGGAGTAACTCAGCGGCTCCGGCAGCATCTAGGAGAGAGGGAGTGGGTGACGTTTCGGGTCGAGACCGTTCTTCACGTTTCGGGTAGAGACCCTTCTTTGTGTCTATGTGAGCTGTGCAAGTTGCCAGCCTTCGTTTTAGACAGTGGCTTCAGACAGACATCTGATCCAGGGCCCGCAGGGACCCACCTGGAGGGCCGGCGAGCAGACCGGCCGCGGGAGGGAGGGAGGGAGGGCACTGTCTGGACGGGGGAGTGAGCCATTGGACTTGAGCTATGTTCATCCACAGGAGTGTTTCTGAGCTTCCCGTTCCCTGCCGCTTTAATTCACAACCCCCCTCCCGCCTTAGCCGTTCCACCTGTGTCCTCCTGCACTGTTACGGTGATCCCAGGAAACAACGCCTCACCTTTGGTTGGGCACCTTGCAGCCTTCTGGGCTTAGAGTGGAATTCTCCAACGTTAGGTAACTTTCGTTCTGTTTGTATCAGGACTGGGCATCTTTGTAAAGCAGCATCTGCAGTTCCTTCTTACATGTTTTTCAGGCGACTCCTTTGCATTCATTTGTACAATCTGACGCACCAGAAATGTCCCACTCATCCAGATAGATACCACCCAGATGTTGACATCATTATAAACCTTCTGTGCATTCCATTACCGCACAGATACATGAACTATCAAGTCAAGTCAAGTCAAGTCAATTTTATTTGTATAGCACATTTAAAAACAACCCACGTTGACCAAAGTGCTGCACATCTGATTAGGAAAAAAAAAAGAAACATACAGTGGCAGGCAGCCAAACACAACGGCGCGGCCATCTTGAACAAAATGTTTAACTAAAGCAGAATGGTGTCCCGCGGCCGCGCCGCACCGGGCGATGGAAGGCCCCGCGGCCGAGCCGCACCGGGCGCTGTTCAGTCCGGCGGCCGTGTAGGGTAGCGTTAATGTGCAGGGATCGCTGGTCAGTGAGGTCTCGGTGGGCAGATAGACCTGTTTCTACGCTGTATCTCTAAAGTAAACTAAAACAACTCATGAGATCTTGATTGAACATAGTAATCAAACCTACTTCCTCCTTACAAGTAGGTTCTCTTAAGATAGACACGAAATGCCGGAGCAACTCAGCGGGACAGGCAGCATCTCTGGAGATCAGAGAATAATTCGGCCAGAAGAGAAAAAAGGTCAAGAGTTCCACGACTTTATTGGTTTTAAGTTGATAAATACATATTTTACAAATGTACACCTGAGTTTGCGGATCAGAAGTTTGGCGATAAGGATCGATTTATGTTAAACTTCAGGTGGGACAAATTTTGACATGACTTTCAATTCGACACAAAGGATGCTTGCAACGAGAGAAATGAATCGGAATGCAACGTGACAGCTTTGAAACGAAGCTTCCTCCCAGCGCAGGTTTCAGCTCTGCACAACGCTGCAACTCCCCATGAACCGCTCCAGCAGCACACAACGTCTCGGCCTTGCAAAGCTCATCTTGGAGCATCACCAGGGCTGCATCCGGCCCTAAACGCCCACACACACACACACACACAACATGTTTCCTCGCGATACAGCCGACCGCACATCTCAGCGACGGGCTACATCATGTCTGTAAGAGAGGCAACACAATTTACTCGTAGCACGCTCCCTAAAGGCCAGGGCAATTAGCAGCGGGGGAGGGCGAGAGTTCACTACCCTTTAGTCCAGAGATACAACGTGGACACCCGTGTCTCCAGAGAGCGGATATTCAGAGAGCGGTGTGTCCTTGAGAGCGGTCCTGACCTACCATCATCCACCTCATTGGAGACCCTCAAACTATGTGTAATGGGACTTTCCCTTGCACTAAACGTTATTCTATTCCTCCTGTGTCTGTACACGGTGGACGGCTTGAATGTAATCATGTATAGTTTTTCTGTTGACTGGATGGTTCTCAACAATATAGTGTTTCACTGTATTTCATTCTGTCTTGGTACAAGTGACAAGAAAATAAACTAAACGGCCCTTCGGCCCACCGAGTCTGCGCCAACCAATGATCGACACACACTAGTTCCATCCTACACACCAGGGGCAATGTACAGAACGCAATCAGCCACAAACCTCAGTTCAGTTCAGTCCCTGCTCGTCTTTGGAGTGTGGGAGGAAACCGGAGCACTGGAGAAAATGCGTGCAGTCACAACTAAGGAGAGCGTACAAACTCCGTACAGACAGCACTCGCTGTCAGGATCGACCGCAGGTGTCGCACTGTGATGCAGCAACTCTACCGCTGCGCCGTTGTTAACTGCAGTGTAGTAATTACTATTTTGTTTAAAACTGTGTTTTGGAAAAAAAGAGAAATGTTTGCAAAGTTACATCATTCTTCCTTTCCAAAAGTGTTTGGCTGGTCTTGCCCAGAAACAATGAAACCTTACCGGGCAGAGTTGCAGAACAATTAACTACATTAGAAATCAAATTGCTGCATCTAATCCTTTAGCTCATTTCAACCTGTAGTTCAGAGAGTATGGACCAGGATTTCTCGATTAAAGATCACTATTTATAAACAGTGAATCGGTGAATATACTTCCGTGCACAGAGAGATTCTTTAGGGGATTTTTACCCCAGCTCATAATAGATTAGACACCTCCAAGCCTAACGCGTTACATTCCTGATCAGTGATAATACGAGGGCAGGCATGGGAACTGCTACATCCGCACACAGTTGCAACGCTTTCAGTATGAAACATGTGAACTAGATTGCAGCGAGCAGTTAGAATGACTCAGATTCACAGTGGCGCAGCGGGTAGAGCTGCTGCCTCGCAGCGCCAGAGACGTGTGTTTGATCCGAGCCTCGGGTGCTGTCTGTGCGGAGTGTGCACGTTCTCCCTGTCACAGCGTGGGTTCCCTCCAACTTCCTCTGCTTTCTGCCATATCCCAAATACATGCGAGTTTGTAGGGGAAAAAATGCAAATGCTGGTGAAAATCGAAGGTAGACACAAAATGCTGGAGTAACTCAGCGGGTCAGGCAGCATCTGTGGAGAACATGGATAGGTGACGTTTCACAGAGTGCTGGAGTAACTCAGCGGGTCAGGCAGCATCTCTGGAGACAAGGAATGGGTGACGTTTCGGGTCGAGGTTTGTAGTTTAATTGGCCTCTGCAAATTGCCCTGATCGTGCGGAGAGTGGATGTGAATGTGGGATAACATAGAACTAGTGCGGGGTGATCGATGGGCGGTGTGTACCTGGTGGGCCGAAAGGCCTGTTTCCATGCTGCATCTCTAATCTAAGCAGCACTAAACTGATCACCACTTCTCCTTGCTCAAGGATCCTAAATACTTTATTGCCAAGATGCTCGTGTCAAA
Organism: Rhinoraja longicauda; assembly: GCF_053455715.1. Lineage (NCBI taxonomy): Eukaryota > Metazoa > Chordata > Chondrichthyes > Rajiformes > Arhynchobatidae > Rhinoraja > Rhinoraja longicauda. Next base: position 50,332,122 of record NC_135967.1, on the reverse strand, counting down.
GTGTAGTTACTGTTATAACGAAGGAAACACTGAACCCTATTTATACACAGTCCGCTCCCTCTGAAACAGTGATGTGGTACACCCAGACTGTCTGCTCAGTGACACAAGATAGCTGGAACTTTGAGCAAAACACTAAGCGCTGGAAGAACTCGGCGGGGAAGGCAGCATCTGTGGAAGCTAAACTAGGGAAATGGACAGGACAAAATGAAGTTTCAGGTCAGGACACTCCAGCCTGCTCGGAACACTAAATTATTGCCCGCAACAGGTTATTAAAGGGGAGAGTTATTGCTTTTATCCTGTATCTGTACATTGTGGATGGCTCAATTGTAATCATGTGCAGTCTTTCCGCTGACTGGATACCACGCAACAACAAAGCTTCTCACTCTACCTCGGTATAAGTGACGGGAAACAAAACTCAGCGCAATTGAAATGTTTTAACCCATCAACAGCAACAGTATTACACATCATGTCAAAGAGTTATAGAGTGACTATAGAGTGGTCCATATCGCTCCAAACTTGTCCAATCCATGTACCTGTCTAACTGTTTCTTAAACGTTGGGATAGTCCCAGCCTCAACTACCTCCTCTGGCAGCTTGTCCCGTACACCCACCACCCTCCGGGTGAAAAGTGAGATGTGTAGGAAGGAACCGCAGATGCAGGTTACACACCTTGTACCCATCACTTCACTGGTCTGTTCAGGTCACCTGTGAAACAGCCAGCGTGGTGGTGAGCGGGTGTATTACACTGCCACGCCACTCGCCCAGTGGAACCTCACCTCACTATCACCTCACTCTTCCTCCTTTCATTCCCAAGGAGCTTGCATCCCAGGTCCCTGCCGATGGTCACATTGTGCAAACCACAGCAACGTTATAGACAATAGGTGCAGGAGGAGGCCATTCGGCCCTTCGAGCCAGCACCGCCATTCAATGTGATCATGGCTGATCATTCTCAATCAGTATCCCGTTCCTGCCTTCTCCCCATACCCCCTGACTCCGTTATCTTTAAGAGCTCTATCTAGCTCTCTCTTGAAAGCATTCAGTGAATTGGCCTCCACTGCCTTCTGAGGCAGAGAATTCCACAGATTTACTACTCTCTGACTGAAAATGTTTTCCTCGTCTCTGTTCTAAATGGCCTACCCCTTATTCTTAAACAGTGGCCCCTGGTTTTGGACTCCCCCAACATTGGGAACATGCTTCCTGTATCAAACGTGTCCAACCCCTTAATAATCTTATATGTTTCGATAAGATCCCCTCTCATCCTTCTAAATTCCAGTGTATACAAGCCTAGTCGCTCCAGTCTTTCAACATACGACAGTCCCTCCATTCCGAGAATTAACCTAGTAAACGTACGCTGAACGCCCTCAATAGCAAGAATATCCTTCCTCAAATTTGGAGACCAAAACTGCACACAGTACTCCAGATGCGGTCTCACTAGGGCCCTGTACAACTGCAGAAGGACCTCTTTGCTCCTATACTCAACTCCTCTTATTATGAAGGCCAACATTCCATTGGCTTTCTTCACTGCCTGCTGTACCTGCATGCTTCCTTTCAGTGACTGATGCACTAGGACACCCAGATCTCGTTGTACGTCCCCTTTTCCTAACTTGAGGGAATGTCCCTGCTGGCGGCGCACAGAGTGGATGTCAGGAGAGCAGTTTAATTCCAGTTTCCACCCGGCCTCACAACAGTCTCCTTCTCCACGCCTGGCCTGGGCACCGCTCTCCCCGCCACCTATCAACTGATTCCTTGCATCTGTTGCTGTGCGTGACGAATCTGATTACACGCATTCCCCATCAACAAGTCAGTACAAGGGAACAGGGTCCACATTACTACACAAGTACATATTAAACCCCCCAATTTAGCTTCTTTTACCATCAGCACTTGCCGCTCAATCAACCAGCGAAATGATCAAAGCTGCAATAATAATTTTCGGTTACATGAGAAACAAAGTTTTCATATAACAGAATGCATAATAATACCAAAACAACCGCAGTTACAGCTTAGTTTCAGTTAGTTTAGACAGAGAGACAGCACGGAAACAGGCCGTTTGCCCCACCGAGCACAGCGGACCAGTGATCATCCCGCACACGAGCACTATCCTGCACACTAGGGTCAATTTACACTTCTGACAGAAGCCAATTAACCCACACACCTGCAGATGCTGGTACAAATCGATTTATTCACAAAATGCTGGAGTAACTCAGCAGGTCAGGCAGCATCTCGGGAGAGAAGAAATGGGTGACGTTTCGGGTCGAGGCCCTTCTTCAGACTGGGTCTCGACCCGAAACGTCACCCATTCCTTCTCTCCCGAGATGCTGCCTGACCTGCTGAGTTACTCCAGCATTTTGTGAATAAACGCACACACCTGTATGTCTTTGTAGTGTGGACCGAACCCGTGTGTCTGGCGCTGTGAGGCAGCAGCTCTCCCGCTGCCCCACTGAGCCGTCCACATTACAGTGCGATCTATTTCAGGCAGGTCATTCTCATCAGTTCTAAACATCCGCCACATCTCTTTGTCTGGAACTGTAGATGATGGACAAAGTCCCAGACCCTCGCACAGAGTTGGTCTTCTGGCAGATGCATCTCCGCTTCTTTCCCTTGGTGAAAATTACTGGGAATAAGACGAGTGACAGGTTCTCAGACGCGTTTCCACTTCCCACACACTGGAAGCTTCCCGCCCTGGAGAGAAACGTCCCCACCGGGCCAGGCATTATCTAATGAAGTCGCCGACTTCCCAGTTCACATTGATGCCAAAGTAAATGCATTGGAGAGTTTTGCAGCTGAATGAGAAGGCTGGCTTATTTTTGCTTGTCAGGGAGTTCTGAGCGACACAAACGGGCTGGTAGGATCATAGACAGACACAAAAAGCTGCAGTAACTCAGCGGGCCAGGCAGCATCTGTGGAGAACATGCAATAGGTGACATCTCGGGTCGGGGCCTTTCTTCGGACTGAGAGTCAGGGGAGTGGGAAACGAGAGATACGAAATGCTACAGAGAATAAATGAATGAAATATATGCAAGAGGACAAATCAAAGCAGGCAGCAATGTTCAGGGACAGATGGAGCCCACATCGGTGCATTGTTGGCTATGGGGAAGGTGGTAGCGAGTTTTCACACAGTGGTACTCAACAGGACGATAGTGAAACTAGTATGGCGACAAGGCTGTGGAGGGACGGAGAGAGGGGATAGAAACATAGACAATAGGTGCAGGAGGAGGCCATTCAGCCCTTCGAGCCAGCACCGCCATTCATTGTGATCATGGCTGATCATCCACAATCAGTAACCCGTGCCTGCCTTCTCCCCACATCCTTTGATTCCACTAGCCCCCAGAGCTCTATCTAACTCTCTCTTAAATCCAACCAGTGATTTGACCTCCACTGCCCTCTGTGGCAGAGAACTCCACAAATTCACAACTCTCTGGGTGAAAAAGTTCCTTCTCACCTCAGTTTTAAATGGCCTCCCCTTCATTCTAAGTCTGTGCCCCTGGTTCTGGACTCCCCCAACATTGGGAACATTTTTCCTGCATCTAGCTTGTCCAGTCCTTTTATAATTTTATATGTTTCTGTAAGATCCCCGCTCATCATTCTAAACTCCAGTAAATACAAGCGTAGTCTTTTCAATCTTTCCTCATATGACAGTCCCGCCATCCCAGGGATCAATCTCGTGAACCTACGCTGCACTACCTCAATTAGAAGGATGTCCTTCCTCAAACTAACTGCAAGGGTTACTTGAAGTTAGTGAAATCAATATTCATTCCGCTGGGTTGTAAACTGTGAAATATGAGGTACAGTCCGTACCAACACCCTGACACGACCCTCCGGGGCAATGGTTGCCACCATAATATGCCCCGTTTGTGACGACTTCAGTCTCAGCACTTTACAGTTACAGGGCTTCTGAAGTGTTGGTAGCTGTGGCGTGTGAAACATGGGCGCCAACATGCACACAGCAAGATCCGATGCACAGCAAGCTGAACATGACCAGACCACAAACACAGTGTTGATGCTTGGACCAGGACACTGGGAATAATATCTCTGTACTTGTCCAAAATAGGGTCGCAGATCCCTGATGGCCGCCTGTTCAACTGAGTGCCCCTCCCTCAGTCATGTACAACTGCGTCACAAATTTCAAAATGGGCGAGGAACGTTTCCAAACATTATTACAGCAAACAGCAGGAATAAGGAACTACAGATGCTGTTTTTTTTTAAAAAGTCACAAAGTGCTGGAGGAACTCAGTTGACGAGGCAGCATCTCAGGAGAACATGAAGATAAGCACAAAATGTTGGAGTAACTCAGCGGGACAGGCAGCATCCCAGAAAGAAGGAATGGGTGACGTTTCAGGTCGAGACCCTTCTTCAGACTGATGTCAGGGGAGCGGGACAAAGGAAGGATATAGTCCGAAGAGAGGAGGATAGAGGGAGAACTGGGAATGGGGAGGGGAAGAGAGGGACAGAGGAACTATCTAAAGTTGGAGAAGTCAATGTTCATACCACTGGGCTGCAAGCTGCCCAGGCGAAATATGAGGTGCTGTTCCTCCAATTTCCAGTGGGACTCACTATGGCACTGGAGGAGGCCCATGACAGAAAGGTCAGACTGGGAGTGGGAGCGGGAGTTGAAGTGCTCAGCCACCGGGAGATCAGGTAGGTTAATGCGGACCGAGCGCAGGTGTTGAGCGAAGCTATCGCCGAGCCTGCGTTTGGTTTCGCCGATGTAAATAAGTTAACATCCGGAGCAGCTGATGCAATAGATGAGGTTGGAGGAGGTGCAGGTGAACCTCTGCCTCACCTGGAAAGACTGTTTGGGTCCATGGATGGAGTTGAGCGGGGAGGTAAAGGGACAGGTGTTGCATTTTGTGCGGTTGCAGGGGAAAGTGCACGGGGTTGGGGTGGTTTGGGTAGGAAGGGACGAGTGGACCAGGGAGTTACGGAGGGAACAGTCTCTGCGGAATGCAGAGAGGGGAGGGGATGGGAAGATATGGCCAGTGGTGGGGTCCCGTTGTAGGTGACGGAAATGTTGGTGGATGATATGTTGGATCCGCTGGCTGGTGGGGTGGAAGGTGAAAATGAGGGGGATTCTGTCCTTGTTGCGAGTGGGGGGAGGGGGAGCAAGAGCGGAGCTGCGGGATGTAGAAGAGACCCTAGTGAGAGCCTCATCTATAATGGAGGAGGGGAAGCCCCGTTTCCTGAAGAATGAGGACATCTCTGACGCCCTAGTATGAAACACCTCATCCCGGGCGCAGATACGGCGTAGACGGAGGAATTGGGAGTAGGGGATAGACTTTTTGCAGGGGACCGGGTAGGAAGAAGTATAGTCCAGATAGCTGTGCGAGTCAGTGGGTTTATAGTAAATGTCCGTCACTAGTCTGTCTCCTGTGATGGAGATGGTGAGGTCCAGAAACGGGAGGGAGATGTCGGAGATAGTCCAGGTATATTTAAGGGCAGGATGGAAACTATCATGTACGTGCACGCTTGTACTCCACATTTGGATCAATGTTCACAACTCAAAATACTGTCGATTCCATCATTCCCGTTGCGATGAAGGGATTGAATCCCAAACGCCAGCTCTGTTTCCCTCCCCACACACTCCCTGACCAGCTGACTTATTCTTTCCGAAGAGAGAAAGACACAAAAAGCTGGAGTAACTCAGCGGGACAGGAAGCATCTCTGGAGAGAAGGAATGGCTGACGTTTCGGGTCGAGACCCTGCTTCAGTTTTTGTGGCTGATGCCTCCACATGTTCTACGTGAACTGACTGGAGACAGCAGGGTCTCACCTGCAGCGGGCAGACAGCACTCATGCACATCCGCTCAGTGCCTGGAAAGCTGCAGTCTCGGCCATCGCCTGCAGGTGGCAGGTGTCTCCCACTCAGCTCCACTGGGGCACTGTGCCCAGCATGCGAATTGTCCATGTTTGCACATCCAAGAGCAAAGGGAACATAGAAACATAGACAATAGGTGCAGGAGTAGGCCATTGGGCCCTTCGAGCCAGCTCCACCGTTCAATATGATCATAGACAATAGGTGCAGGAGTAGGCCATTCGGCCCTTCGATCCAGCTCCGCCATTCAATATGACAGGGGAGAGCCGGTGGATGTGGTGTACCTCGACTTTCAGAAAGCCTTCGACAAGGTCCCACATAGTAGATTAGTGGGCAAAATTAGAGCACATGGTATTGGAGGTAGGGTACTGACATGGATAGAAAATTGGTTGACAGAAAGCAAAGAGTGGGGATAAATGGGTCCCTTTCAGAATGGCAGGCGGTGACTAGTGGGGTACCGCAAGGCTCGGTGCTGGGACCGCAGCTATTTACAATATACATCAATGACTTGGATGAAGGGATTAAAAGTACCATTAGCAAATTTGCAGATGATACAAAGCTGGGTAGTAGTGTGAACTGTGAGGAAGATGCTATGAGGTTGCAGAGTGACTTGGACAGGTTGTGTGAGTGGGTGGATGCATGGCAGATGCAATTTAATGTGGATAAGTGTGAAGTTATCCACTTTGGTGGTAAGAATAGGAAGGCAGATTATTATCTGAATGGTGTCAAGTTAGGAAAAGGGGACGTACAACGAGATCTGGATGTCCTAGTGCATCAGTCACTGAAAGGAAGCATGCAGGTAGAGCAGGCAGTGAAGAAAGCCAATGGAATGTTGGCCTTCATAACAAGAGGAGTTGAGTATAGGAGCAAAGAGGTCCTTCTGCAGTTGTACAGGGCCCTAGTGAGACTGCACCTGGAGTACTGTGTGCAGTTTTGGTCTCCAAATTTGAGGAAGGATATTCTTGCTATTGAGGGCGTGCAGCGTAGGTTTACTAGGTTAATTCCCGGAATGGCGGGACTGTCATATGTTGAAAGACTGGAGTGACTAGGCTTGTATACACTGGAATTTAGAAGGATGAGAGGGGATCTTATCGAAACATATAAGATTATTAAGGGGTTGGACACGTTAGAGGCAGGAAACATGTTCCCAATGTTGGGGGAGTCCAGAACCAGGGGCCACAGTTTAAGAATAAGGGGTCGGCCATTTAGAACGGAGATGAGGAAAAAGTTTTTCAGTCAGAGAGTTGTGAATCTGTGGAATTCTCTGCCTCAGAAGGCAGTGGAGGCCAATTCTCTGAATGCATTCAAGAGAGAGCTAGATAGAGCTCTTAAGGATAGCGGAGTCAGGGGGTATGGGGAGAAGGCAGGAACGGGGTACTGATTGAGAATGATCAGCCATGATCACATTGAATGACGGTGCTGGCTCGAATGGCTAAATGGCCTCCTCCTGCACCTATTGTCTATTGTCAATTGGGCGAGTACAGCGGGGGGACGACGAGTACAGCGGTGGGGCGTGTACAGCGGGGGGGGTGTACAGCGGTGGGGTGAGTATAGCGGTGAGGCGAGCAGCGGGACGGGGTGAGTACAGTGGCCGGGCGAGCGGCCGGGGCGTGTACAGCGGTGGGGGGCGTGTACAGCGGTGGGGCAGGTGTTTTGCGGAAAAATATGAGGCAAAATCGAAATGGAGGAAATGAAATAAGAAAGCAGAAACTTCCTGCCAAATTCGGAAGATTTGGGAGGTCTGTGTGAGAATATTATTCAGGTGAAAGAAATGAATTGTTGGAAGTACTTCGCAGTAAGTGTTCCTATCCAACACATCCCCAATCTCAGAGATTTCTCGTCTTGAGTGTTTTTATTTCGGGCAGTAATTTTTCCACTGACATACAGTTCTCCGAACATTAATGAATGAATTGACGAGAAAGATAATTTCTTGTTGCACCTTATTCTTTTTACTCATTTATGTTTGGTGACGGTCGACACATTGTTCGGAAGCTGGGTACGCTCTAATGCTGATGGGTGACTACTTTAATGCTGCTTGGTTCTGTGGCATTTGCCCACAAAGGGACTTTCTGATTCACTGTTACGTTCTGGTCTGAGCTAGACGCAGCTCTAGTTGGAAGGAGCTTGGAGAACATGTGCTAGGGTAATATTGGGAAGGACAGGTTGTCTTTTAAGCAAATACACAGAAAGGGGGGTAGGTATCTGGAACGAGCTGCCAGAGGAGGTAGTTGAGCCAAGTACCATGACAGCATTTAAAATATATTTGGACAGGTACATGGATAGGAAAGGTTGAGAGGGATATGGGCCAAACGCGGGCAGGTTGACTAGTGTAGTTGGGTCATCTTGGTCGGAAGGGTCTATTTCTGTGCTGTTTGCCTAGATTAATCTGTGAAAGGTTGAACAGCCGAACATTTAATCCGCTGCAGCACAAATGTAAGAAAGTAGGATATATTTTTAGAGAATATACTCAGAAAGATCTTGACCAGGTGAATGTGCAGATAATGATCCCATTGTGGGAGAAACTGGAACTAGGGGTCACTGATTTAAAATGCAGGGATGCCCATTTAAAAAAAATGTAGACAGACCTAAAGCCACGATTTTGGGAAATAAAGATTTGATGTTATTATCAGAACAGCAGCTAACTGTTTTAAAACAACAGCACAGGGCAAGCACAGATATGTGTTCCCGGCTCCTACTCTGAATTTAGATGATTTTATAATCCTTTACACACTCTGTAAATGTGCTCAGTCTGCTTGGGCCGTGGCAATCTTCTACTTCTTCATCTTAAGCCCTTTGCTCCTCTCGGGAGCGTAGGCCATTGACAAATGTCCTCCACCTCACTCGGTTGTTGGCGGTTCTTGTGAGATCTCCCCAGTTGAGCGCACTTGTAGTGAGTCCACAACGAGCGTCTTTGTTCAAAGTCTTTATTCGAAGGTATTTGCAAACAGACCGCAGCTTTAGGACACACACTACTTAACTAGGTATTATAATCTAATCTCATCTTTCCAGCTGGTCGCCAGACACAACTATATCCCGTGCTCCCGCATCTCGTGACTCGTTAGCCCAACCGAGGGTTCGAGACCCCCCCGCTATCCGTATGTCCCTACATGACGCCCCCCAGAACCCTCAAAACCGTACCTCACGGGTGCCCGGACCTCCCTCCCGGAACGCGTACGGAGGGGGGAACCCGATACCGCCAATGTGACGGGAGGCGGGGAGGCCGCCGCCGCCGGAGGCGATGGAGGGGCCATGGAAGTGGAGGGCGTAGGCGACGGAGAGCGCTTGATCGGGAACGGGGGCCCGGGCCCAACCATAGGCGGCGGGGACCCGAGAGGTGGCAAACAAGGCGCCGCTGGCGGCACCAGGGGGGCGGCTGGGCCACCGACACAGGGTGGTCCTAGTCCAAATGGGCCGGCTTGAGCCGGGATACGGAAACGAGTTCCTGGCGATTACCCACCTGTAAGGTAAAAGTGACAGCCCCTCTCTTAAGTACCTGAAACGGGCCCTGATAAACCGGCCGAAGAGGAGGGCGGTGGGAATCATTTCGCAGGAACACGAAATCACAGTCCCGCAAGTCCGACGGGACGTGGACCGCCGCGCTTCCATGCCAGGAGGTCGGGACTGGAGCCAGAGAACCTACCCGTGCCCGGAGGGAACCCAACACCGACGTAACGGGTGGTGGCAAAGCGGGGGCGGAAGGGACGATGTCACCTGGTACCCGCAGGGGCGAACCGTAGACGAGTTCGACCGAGGATGTGCTTAGCTCGGCCTTCGGGGCCGTACGAATGCCGAGGAGGACCCAAGGCAGCTGGTCAGCCCAATCGTGGCCGGTCAGTCGGGCACAGAGGGACGCCTTAAGCTGCCGGTGGAAGCGCTCAACCATCCCGTTGGATTGGGGATGGTAGGCGGTGGTCTGCTGTAAGCGAGACCCATACAACTGTGCCAGCGCGGCCCAGAGGGAGGAGGTGAACTGGGCTCCCCGATCTGTGGTGATGATAGCCGGTACGCCGAAACGGGCCACCCAATGCATCGCCAGGGCCCGTGCACAGGAGGCCGCCGAGGTGTCCAACAATAGGAGCGCCTCCGGCCAACGTGTAAACCGATCCACCACCGTCAGCAGATGAGTATAACCCCGGGAATAAAGCAATGGACCCACCAAATCCACATGGATGTGGAAAAAACGGACTGGGGGAACCTCGAAACTCTGGAGTGGGGGCTGGACATGGCGATGAACTTTGGAGGTCTGGCACGGAATACAGGCCCGTGCCCAGGCCGCCACCTGCTTCCGCAGGCCGTGCCAGACAAACCGGGCGGCCACCATGGCCGAAGTCGCCCTGATGGACGGATGTGCCAGGCCGTGAATGGCCTCAAAAACATTACGCCGCAGGGCGGCAGGCACCACAACTTGGTACCTGTGGGGCCATACGCCACCTGCTCCAAACGCAGTCCCGAGGCTGTGGAGCCGTACACCTCGGCCGTTTTTTCCAGGCGCTGAGCCTCCGCTAGCTCCTGGAAATCCACCTGTCCGCCTATCACGGCAACGGAGGGAATGGCCGGCCGGGACAGGGCATCAGCAACAGTATTAAGTCTACCCGCAATATGACGGACACCGGTGGTAAACTCCGAAATTAGGGTGAGGTGCCGCTGCTGGCGAGCCGACCACGGATCAGAAACCTTAGCAAAAGCGAATGCCAGAGGTTTGTGATCCGTGTAGGCCACGAAAGAACGGCCTTCCAAAAAATAACGGAAGTGGCGGACCGCTAAATAGAGGGCCAGGAGCTCCCTATCAAACGCACTATATTTGAGCTCGGCTCGCGAGAGCTGCCGGCTGAAAAACGCCAGGGGCTGCCATTGACCTTCGACCTGCTGCTCCAAAACCCCACCCACCGCCACGTCTGAGGTGTCCACCGTCAGCGCCGTGGGGGCGGACGAGCGCGGGTGCACCAGCATGGTGGCATTGGCGAGGGCCTGTTTGACCGCAACAAAAGCCGTCTCTGCAGCTGTGGACCATACCAACTCTGCGGGGTTACCCGCGAGGCATAGAAAAAGGGGGCGCATGACCTGAGCTGCTGCAGGCACGAACCGGTGATAAAAGTTCACCATGCCTACGAATTCCTGCAATCCCTTGATGGTAGTAGGGCATGGAAAAGAGCGGACCGCCTCCACCTTAGCTGGCAAAGGGGTGGCTCCGGCCGATGTAACCCGGTGACCCAAAAAATCTACCACCGACAGGCCGAATTTGCATTTGTCCGGGTGCAGAATCAGGCCGTGGTCCTGCAGCCTCTGGAATATAGTGCGAGGTGGACTAAGTGCTCCTGGACCGAACGGCTGGCAATCAAAATGTCATCGAGATAAATAAACACGAACGGCAAACCTCGACCCACACAGTCCATGAGACGCTGAAACGCCTGAGCTGCGTTTTTAAGGCCGAAAGACATGCGCAACCACTCAAACAATCCGAAGGGAGTAATGGTAGCCGTCTTTGGGATGTCCGGCGGATGGACCGGGATCTGATGATATCCCCGCACCAGATCGATCTTTGAAAAAATTGTAGCCACCTCCAGGCTAGCTGAGAAGTCCTGTATGTGCGGAATCAGGTAGCGGTCCGGCCGTGTTGCCACGTTAAGTCGTCGGAAATCCCCACATAGTCTCCACCCCCCAGATGCTTTGGAAACCATGTGCAAGGGGGAGGCCCACGGACTACTTGAAGGCCGCACAATTCCCAGCCTCTCCAAGCTCAAGAACTCCTGTCGAGCCATGGCCAGCTTGTCGGGTGGGAGGCGCCGTGCCCGGGCAAAAACCGGCGGGCCCTCGGTCGGAGTGAAATGCACCACCCCATGCTTCTCGGAAGGTGCATCGAACCGCTGAACGAGGAGCTGCGGGAACTCCGCTAGGACCGCATTGAACTGACCGGGGGCCGTGGTGATGGCCTGGATCGCTGAACTGGGTGGGGCGGCGCTTGGAGGGGCCGCAGGCCCCGTACTTCGGGGCCGTACGTCGGCCGAGGGCTGCAGGCCGCTACCGTGGACGTCTACGACCAACGAAAACGCCCATAGGAAGTCCGCACCCAAAATGGCCTGGCCCACATCCGCCACGATGAAATCCCAACGGTAGGTCCTAGACCCAAAGGACAGGGACATTGTCCTCTTACCGTAAGTGCGGATGGCACTACCGTTCACGGCAATAAGAGGCGGCCCCTTCCCCCCCGCTTGGACTTCACAGCCGTAGGGAGGCACAATACTCACAACCGCTCCCGTATCCACCAGAAACACGATACCGGTCTCTTGGTCCGTCACGTAGAGGCGGCGATTACGGCCAATCAAAACTGCCTCTACGTTCGATCGGCCCAGGCATTTCCCGGAAACGTACACGGGGCTCTGCAACTTCGGGCATCACTGCCCCACCGCCGATGGAAGAAACACCAGCCGCTTTTATTCTGCCGTGCTGGTTGTGCCCGCAACCAATAAACATGTTCTGCAGCCCCCTCTTACCTGGCAGACTGCGAAATAGCGGCCGAGCCATCGCTCTCCCGGCCGCTCCCCCGACTGGCGCTGGGCCTCGAGACACGATTGACCAAGTCGTCCCGGGTGTGCCGCTCCCTGACGAGCACGTCGGCTTTCTCGGCGAACATTTCCGGGTCGTCGAACGAGACGTCGGCCAACACTAGCCTGACGTCCTGGGGTAGCTTCTCCCGAAATGCCGCCTCGAACATCATGCACGGCTGATGGTCGCCCACCAAGGTCAGCATTTCCGTCATCAACTCGGAAGGCAGCCGCTGCCCCAATGCTGGTAGATGGAGCAGCCCCAGAGCCCGCTGGTTCTGGCTCCAGCCGAATTTCTTCAGTAGGAGCCTCTTGAGCCCCACGTACTGCTCTGTTTGGGGTGGACTGGTCAGATATTGACTGACCCTCGCCGCCACCTCTGCCTGCAGACAGCTCACCAGGTGGTGGAACTTCTCCAGTTCATTATCCACCTTTTTAATGTGGAACTGTGATTCCGCCTGCACAAACCACAGGAGCGGCTGATGGGCCCAGAACGGCGGCAGGTGAACCTCGCCCGCGCTCGCTCCCACCTGCGACATTCTGCGTGTTTTCTTCGCGTTCGGGTCACCAATGTAGTGAGTCCACAACGAGCGTCTTTGTTCAAAGTCTTTATTCGAAGGTATTTGCAAACAGACCGCAGCTTCTGGACACACACTACTTAACTAGGTATTATAATCTAATCTCATCTTTCCAGCTGGTCGCCAGACACAACTATATCCCGTGCTCCCGCATCTCGTGACTCGTTAGCCCAACCGAGGGTTCGAGACCCCCCCGCTAATCCGTATGTCCCATCACACTAATTTTTATTTTGGCAACATTGGCAGCCTTGCCAGCCTGGAACATGGTTCGGATGCTCCATGTCCCCACAAGGATAGATTTCTTTGGCGTCAGAAGGTGTGTCAGCTTCCCAGCGCCCTTGCGGGTTTGGCTGGGAAGTGTCATGTTCCCTGTCGCTGAGGAACCTTCTTCAACCAAGTGTGTCATTTGGTTTTCATTCGTCAAAGTTTCTGTAACTCATACTTTTTTCCAGGGGGTGGGGTAGTTAACCCCACGCCCAACCCCCAACTTGGAGGACCAGGGACTGCTTCGTCTGCCCCCTCACCCATGACCTATCCGGTTTGGTTGAACCTGCGCTGTGGCAATCTCCCGGTTGTTAAACACTTAATTTCCTCTTCTCACCTTTTTTTAGTTTCCTTCACCCTGACTCTCAGTCTGAAGAAGGGCCTCGACCCGAAAGGTCACCCATCTCCAGAGATGCTGCCCGTCCCGCTGTGTTTCTCCAGCATTTTGTATCGATCCTCTTTGTCAGTATTTAATTGTCTATTGCACACCATGGTGCATTTACATGCAGGTGTGATGACGGTTCTGCATCCATCATGTCTGTTAGTTGCTGAATGTATTAAGTCTGTATTGCTGGAGGGATGCATTGCATTGCAACAGCGCTGTCAGAAGTGTTTCTCAACACCAGCCCCGATATGATCTTTGCAAATTTCTTCGTATTATTCCTGATCACATAATTTAATCAGTCACACATTGTGGAAATAGGTCATTCTGCCCAACTTGCCCACAAAATACTCAATTGTGCTTTTTATTGTCACATCTGTTAATTGTTAACACAGTGAAATTAGTTTCCTTCACACTGACCAACATGTCCCATCTACACTAGTCCCTCTTGCCTGTGTTTGACCCATATCCATCCTAACCTGTCCTATCCATGTACCTGTCCAAATGTTTCTTAAACATTGCAATAGTACCTGCCTCAACTACCTCCTCCGGCTACTTGTTCCATCCACCCACCACACTTTGTGTGAAAGTCACCCTTCAGATCCCTATAAAATCTTTTCCCCCTTCACCTTAAACCTACGAGCTCTGGTTCTTAATTCCCATACTCTGGGCAAAAGATTCTGTGCATCTACCTGATCTATTCCACTCATGATTTTATACATCTCAATCAGACCATTATACACCTCTACTAGATTAGTCCTTTACCCAAACTAAATTCAACACAACTCTTAAATGATCTGTTATTTCATTAATTAAGGGAACCAATTTGCTCAGTGGAAAATTTAGAACAGTCTGCAGTCTGAATAAATTACGCCTGTCTTCATTTCTTTAAGTCCCCCATATCTGTAAAGTCTTTATGACGAACCAATTTTTTCTATATTTTATTGATTACCACACAATACCCTGGATTGCATCCTCAATATAGCAGATGACTTTGACTTGTACAGTCTGTGGAATGAGGTGCTGCCCATTGATTAATGTTTGTAAATACTATGTGCATGAGTTGCATGGAATCTTGTACTCTATGGAGGACCTTGGCAACCTGTGGAAAGGTGCAATGCATTTTCGCAGGACACACAACTCTCTTGGTGTTTCTCGAGATACATTGCGCTGTGCAACCAAACGTAAGAAAAACGTCAGACCACAATATTTCCATTTCTATTGAAGTTTTATCTTGTACAATCGCAAGGCACAGATATGTATTTATGAGAGAAATATTCGGCATATTGTACGTTAATCACAGAGCGCTTTTCAATTATACAGATCGTGAACATACATTGCGCTGAAAATCAGAATTAATACAGTTCATAAGTTCGAGGAGCAGAATTAGGCCATTCGGCCCATCAAGTCTATTCCACCATTCAATCACGACTGATCTATCCTTCCCGTTCAACATGCGTTAAATGAGCATTTACAATTCAGATTTTAAGCTACGCATTATTTTTACCCAATGTAATGGCAGTTTCTATACCTTCTCAAAGTCCAACTTCGATAGCCATTACTGCTCGGGGATGGAATGGAGGTATAGCTTCGCACGCATCGCACTCTGAGATAACAAAACGAATCTTCCAAACATCTTTTCTTGATTTATTGGTCTTTATTAAAGTAGCACAATCAAAGAGTAATTCATAACCTTTCGTCCTTATCAACTGTTTGTTCATCAAACAACACAGTAAAATTCATATAGTCGTTACCGTGTGGTTCTTGCGAGTGTAGCTGGCGTGAGTATGACTGGTGCGAGCCTGCTAAAGAACTGTATTCTCTCCAACCTCCGAGACTAAACTGACCCACAATCTCTGTTGCTACGTTAGCCTCCTCCTATGTAGACACTCCCCATTACGTATTAAATCACACCCACAAACATGCAAAAAATGCATAAACTAGAAATATTAAACATAGCCATAATACAATGACAGTAACTAAATTAAGCATAAATGGCTCCTACACCCAATATAATTCCTTTCAAGAGATCATAATATTTTGTCATGTTATCTATTGATTTTTGTGTTATAAATTCACGGTTTTTACCTGTGCTAATAAAAATGTCGAAAGATTGTTTAGTTGTGTTGCATAATTATTATCTATATAATTATTAATTCTACCCCCATCTCCACGTGTTAATATAAAACTCTAAAGGGAGAAGAAGCAAGAATTGTTTTACCATTTTAATAGTTCTTCAATTATTCGCAATGGCATTCAAGGTTTTTAAAGACCATGACAACTTCTTGCGTGTGGGATGTGCATCACATATTGGTAAGGATTAGAAACATAGAAAATAGGTGCAGGAGGAGTCCATTTGGCCCTTCGAGCCAGCACTGCCATTCATTGTGATCATGGCTGATCATCCACAATCTTTTTAGTAAATTCTGTGATTGAGGCTTCTTCATCATTGTGATGCAAGGGAACTTCAACACGGACTGCCCTCTGTACACAGGACCTTGCCAAAAGCCACTGGTGCCAACTTCCTGAAGTACAATTCATTCACACATCCGACTGGTGAAAATTCACAGGTCAATGAGACAAGAGCCTAGCGGTGAAAATCTGACCCAACTATAAACCTCAGAGGTTTGTAGGGATGATGGATTTGCATTTTTCCAATAATTTGTGTGCTTTACTACACCTATTTTTTGCTAAATATCCCCAGCGTTCCAGCTGCATTTTGATGCCTGTCAAATTGGCTGCATACTGTAAGGTGCTGTTGATTGGTACCTGGCAATGGTGCAACGGGTAGGTCTGCTGCCTCAGTAACTGAGATCCAGGTTTGATCCCTACCGAGGGTACAACCTGTGTGAAGTTTGCATGGTTTCCATGTGACCATGTGAGTTTCCACTGGGGTGCTCAGGTTTCCACCCACACCCCAAAGACGTGTAGGATTGTAGGTTAATTGACCTCTGTAAAATTGCCTCTAGTGTGGAGTGAGTGGATGAGAGAGTGGGGTACAGTAGATATAGTGTGAAAGGGCGATCAATGGTCAGAGTGGAATTGGTGGGCTGATGGACCTGTTTCCATGCTGTATCTCCAAACTGAAAGTTCACCAAACTGTGCCTTCTATAGGCACATACTTAATAACATTTCACCTTGATTGTTATACAGCTTCTGAATTTGTGGAAGTAAAACCTGTCCATCTCACTGGTGGTTCTTCATCATCATAAATATACTATCCCTCTTCTAGTTATCCAGCAAGATTTGGCATTTGACTTCTTCAGTCTATTGATTACTTTCAATCTATTGAAAGTAAGCATGCAGGTATAGCAGGCTGAGATGAAAGCTAATGGCATGATGGCCATCATCACGTGAGGATTTGCGATAAGGAGCAAGGAGGTCCTACTGCAGTTGTTCAGGGCCCTGGTGAGACCGCACCTAGAGTATTGTGTGCAATTTTGGTCTCCTAATTTGAGGAAGGACATTATTGCTATTGAGGGAGTGCAGCGTAGGTTCACCAGGTTAATTCCCAGGATGGCGGGACTGACATATGATGAAAGAATGGGTCGACTGGGCTTGTATTCACTGGAATTTAGAAGGATGAGAGTGGATCTTATAGAAACATATAAAATTCTTAAAGGATTGGACAGGTTAAATGCAGGTAAAATGTTCCAGATGTTGGGGGAGTCCAGAACCAGGGGCCACAGTCTAAGAATAAAGGGGAGGCCATTTAAAACTGAGATGAGAAAAAACTTTTTCACCCAGAGAGTTGTGAATTTGTGGAATTCTGTGCCACAGAAGGCAGTGGAGGCCAATTCATTGGATGAATTTAAAAGAGAGTTAGATAGAGCTCTTGGGGCTAGGGGAATCAAGGGGTATGGGGAGAAGGCAGGCACGGGTTACTGATTGTGGACGATCAGCCAGGATCATGTATGGGCAAATGGGGTCAGTTGAACTTGGCATAATGTTTGGCACAAACACTGTGGGCTGAAGGGCCCATTCCTGTGCTGTACTCTTCTATGTTCTAATGTCAAACGCTACCCTCACCACCCTCTCCGCACTCTCCGTCAGTTCCTTCAGCGCATCTCTCAGGATCTTGAAGGTCATGAGAAACGATGAACCTGCTCCAAAAATGGAGCCGATGACTGGGGCAATGTGTAGAGCTAATTCCAGGGCTGAAACCGTAACAACAGCAGCTCCCCAACCTATCCTCGTAATTATATCTGGAGTTATTTCTCCCAGCAGGGGAGTTTTTGCTGCTGCTTTCAGCTCCTCCATGGATTTACCTGTTCTGTCGGCCAGTCGCTGAAGGGAAGTGTCATTAAGACCCAGGCATTTCCTGAAATGGATGATTGCTCCAATCAGTATGCCAATGTCACACGCGAGAGAGACTCCAGGGACTGGGATGGCTCCTAATACTCCCGAGAGGGTCGCCCATGCCCAGATCTCCTTCTTCAGCAACTCACTTTTCTTCTGAACAATCTCCACGCTGAGGTTGGGAAGGGCCAGGACAAAGATCCTTTTCTGTATATTTGGTAAATCACCTTCCAGTGCTTCAGTCAAATCATCAAAATCATACTTATCCTGTTTAAAACCGGATATCAGGAACACCCTGGGATCAGTGATCCCGACCTTCCCCAACCTACAGAGGCAGTCACTCCGGATCTTTTCCAATACTTCTTCTTCATCAAATTTCTTCTGTTGCATCTGCATTGCATGAAGGTCAGCGTCAATCTTCGAGCGAACAAAATAGAACCTCTTCCCCAGCCGCTTAATCTCCTTGGCAAGTTTTGCATCATTCTCTGTGAATCGATTAGCTGCCACTATGATGAAGAAATCGTATTTTTTAAATTGCATTTCCTTCAGATAGGAACCCGCTGTGAATTGTGTAGATCCGATCCCCGGCAGGTCCCAGTAGCGGACATTGGGCAGATTGGGATGTGGGTATCCGGTTCGCTCCATTGTAGTTTCTGTGAACCCAACCTCAGCCGCTCCCTCATCTGTGCTACGAAGCCCTCTCATGGTGTTGATGAAGGTGGATTTTCCTGTACCTGAGTCTCCCGTCACGGCGATGTTCAGCTCGGTCTCGTCCAGTTCTTTCATCTTATTCTGTATCATGGGTTTAATCTTTTCCACACCACCCGTTTGGAAGTCGGACTTCAGTTTGCTGAGCTCAACCTGTGTGAAGATTGTGGGGGTCTCAGACTGAGCCGCCTGTTCACTGAAAGGAAACATGTGTTGGAACATGACTGAACGGAAACATGTGTTGGAACATGACTGAAAGGAAACATGTGTTGGAACATGACTGAACGGAAACATGATTGAAAGAAAACCATGACAGTTTCCAGTTGAAACAGCATCCAAATACATTGCACATTGCATCATGACCAGATATCCTCGTGTCAATCTGACCTATTGATTGTACAGCAGGCTAAACAAAGCATTTCACTGTACTTCAGTACACATGCACAACAATAAGGATAAACACAGTTATGGTTGAAATGCTTTTCCTGTTACAGAGCAAAGTGAAGAGATAATCTGTGCAGTGGGATTATAAAGAGATATATAAAATTATGAGGAACATCTGTATGGTGATTAATCACTTGTCTTTTTCTCAGGGTAGGTAACTAAAATCTAGATGGTTTCCAGTTGAGGGGGAATGATGACTGGTGGCTATTTGGAACGAGCTGTCAGAAAAGTGGTGGAAACAGGTACAATGATAATAATCATAATCGTAATTTATTAACCAATTATGTTTTGCAAAATTAGGCAATAGACAATAGGTGCAGGAGGAGGCCATTCGGCCCTTTGAGCCAGCACCGCCATTCAATGTGATCATGGCTGATCATTCTCAATCAGTACCTCGTTCCTGCCTTCTCCCCATACCCCCTGACTCCGCTATCCTTATGAGCTCTATGCAACTCTCTCTTGAATGCATTCAGAGAATTGGCCTCCACTGCCTTCTGAGGCAGAGAATTCCACAGATTCACAACTCTCTCACTGAAAAAGTTTTTCCTCATCTCAGTTCTAAATGGCCTACCCCTTAAACTGTGGCCCCTGGTTCTGGACTCCCCCAACATTGAGAACATGCAACATACGAGGAATTTGGTTTGCCTTACAGTCATACCAAAAAAGCACAAGGCAAAGAGTGGCAATAAAGGGGGCTTTTTTCTGGTTGGCTGCCAGTGACCAGTGGAGTTCCGCACGGGTCAGTGCTGGGGCTATTAATATTTAGATGAGGGGATTGAAGGCTTTTTGGCCAAGTTTGCAGATGATATGAAGATAGGTGGAGGGGAGGTAGTGTAGAGAAAGCCAGGACACTACAGAAGGACGTGGACAGGTTGGGAGAGTGGGCAAAGAAGTGGCAGATGGAATACAGTGTAGCAAACTATGGACTCATTCATTTTGATAATAGGAATAAAGGCGTAGACTATTTTCTAAATGGCGACAGATTCCACAAATCGGAGGTGGAAAGGGACTTGGGAGTCCTGGTGCAGGATTCCCAAAAAGTTAATTTGCAATTTGATTGGGTAGTAAGGGAGGTAAACACAATGGCAGCATTTATTTCAAGAGGACTAACATACACAAACAGGGATTTAATGCTGAGGCTCTGTAAGACGCTGGTCAGGCTGCAATTGGAGTATTGTGAGCAATTTCTGGCCCTATATAGAAACATAGAAAATAGGTGCAGGAGGAAGCCATTCGGCCCTTCGAGCCAGCACCACCATTCATTGTGATCATACCTGATCATCCACAATCAGTAACCTATGCCCACCTTCTCCCCATATCCCTTGATTCCGCTAGGCCCCAGAGCTCTATCTAACTCTCTTAAATTCATCCAGTGATTTGGCCTCCACTGCCCTCTGTGGCAGAGAATTCCACAAATTCACAACTCCCTGGCTGAAAACGTTCCTTCTCACCTCAGTTTTAAATGGCCTCCCCTTTATTCTAAGACTGTGGCCCCTGGTTCTGGACTCGCCCAACATTGGGAACATTTTTCCTGCATCTAACTTGTCCAGTCCTTTTATGACTTTATATGTCTCTATAAGATCCCCTCTCATCCTTCTAAACTCCAGTGAATACAAGCCTAGTCTTTCAATCTTTCCTCTTATGACAGTCCCGCCATCCCAGGGATCAATCTTGTGAACCTACGCTGCACTGCCTCAATTACAAGGTTATCCTTCCTCAAATTAGAAGACCAAAACTGTACACAATACTTCAGATGTGGTCTTACCAGGGCCCTGTACAACTGCAGACGAACCTCTTTACACCTATACTGAAATCCTCTCATTATCTGAGGAAGGATGTGCTGGCTCGGGAGAGAGTCCAGAGGAGGTTTACAAGAATGATCCCTGGAATGAGTATGTTAACACATGATGAGCATTTGACAGCACCAGGCCTCCACCACAGCAGTTTAAAAGAATGAGGTGGGGCCTCATTGAAACTGAGTGAAAGGCCTGGATAGTGTCAGGTGTTATGGGGAAAAGGTTGGAGAATGGGGTTAGGAGGGAGAGATAGATCAGCCATAATTGACTGGTGGTGTGGACTTGATGGGCCAAATGGCCTAATCCTGCTTCTGTCAGACCATGAACATGGTCATTTGGAGTATCGCCTGCAGTTCCACTCACCCATCGGAGGAAGGATGCGATGGTCCTGGAGAAAGTGCATACAACGTTTACCAGAATGGTGCCTGGATTAGAGGTATTTGCTATCAGGATAGGTTGGACAAATTTGGATCTTTTTCTCCCGAATGCTAGAGGTTGAGGGGGATACCCGATGGACAGAATCTTTTTCCCCAGGATGGAAATGCCAAAGAATACCTAGCATAGCTTTCAGGTTAAAGGACTAAAGTGTAAAGAACATTTATGGGGCAAGTTTTTACACTGGAGAGTAATGGGTGCCTGGAACGTACCACATAGGGTGGTGGTGTAAACAGATATGGCAGTGGCGTCTAAGAGGCTTTTGGCGAGGCACATGTGTATGCAGGGTATGGAGGGATATAGATCATGAGTTGGCTGATGAAATTAGTTTACCTTGGCATTATGTTCAGCAGAGACATTGTGGGCTGAAAGGCCTGATCCTGCACTGACTGGCCCACATCACGACACTGCAAGTCTATCCACTAGCCTCAAGGTTGGGGTCAGGAATGTTCTGGGTAAAGCTGCAACCACAGATCCATCTTCCCCACTTGCCTGCAATGAGCACAGCTCAAACAACACTGTGCACTGTCCCACACTCAAAATGATCACATCTTCCACGACCAACACACAATGGGTTCACTGTGTGCCAAGCACAAGATGCCATGCTGCTACTTACCTGAGCTACTCTGAGAACAACTCCAAACCCCAAACCCTGCACCAACAAGCATTTTAGTGCAAAGGGATGCTGCCACCATTAGCATGCACAGCATGCTGCTTATGAAAGATATCACTATTCCTTCTGAAGGAAGGACTCAGCTATTGAGGAAGTATGACCGGGCCACTTGCTCAGGGCAGTTAAAAAGGGATATGAATTGGTTGTCTTGACTCCAATGTCTACATCGTGAAAAGAGATTAGATGCAAAGAGAAAGGACTTCAGTTGCCGATCAACGAGCTCTCTCCTGTAACAATGGGCAATCTGAGCACTGGCCATGCCCTGCGCTGGCAGGTTGTACTGAGGTAAGGAGACGCAGGGTGACAAGGTACAGGGTGACAGGGAGACAGGGAGACAGGGTGACAGGGTGACAGGGAGACAAGGTGACAGGGTGACAGGGAGACAGGGTGACAGGGTGACAGGGTGACAGGGAGACAGAGTGACAGGGAGACAGGGTGACAGGGAGACAAGGTGACAGGGAGACAGAGTGACAGAGTGACAGGGTGACAGGGTGACAGGGTGACAGGGAGACAAGGTGACAGGGTGACAAGGTGCGGCGTGTCCGGACCTACCTGGAGCTGCCTCCTCCCATTTCTGATCTCTGTGTGTCGCTGCCGGCCTGTGTGATGATCCAGTGATCCTCGCGCTGCGCTGAGGTGAGGTCGGGGATCAGAACTCCTCTTCGTCCTTGGATGTGCGAGTCTTCTCCTTCAAGAGGAAAGTAGTGAGAGAGTGAGTGCTGGTTTGTTCTGTACCAGAAATCCCTGAGGCTATTGGGAATATCACCCTTAATCGGGATGGGTTTAATGCAATCTACTAGAAAGTGGGCATGTACACGCTGGAGTTTAGGAGAATGAGGGGGACATCATTGAAACTCACCAAATAGTGAAAAGCCTGTGTAGAGTGGATGTGGAGAGGGTGTTTCCACTAGTGGGAGAATCTCAGAACTAAAGGACGTTCCTTTAGGAAGGAGACGAGCAGGAATTTCTTTAGTTAGAGGGTGGTGAATCTGTGGAATTCATTGCCACAGAAGGCTGTGAAGGCTGTGGAGACCAAGTCAATGGAGTTCTCTCAGGCAGAGATAGATTCTCCAATGTTATGGGTGTCAGGGGTTATGGGGAGAAGACAGGAGAATGGGGTCAAGAGGGAGATATAGATCAGCCATGATTGAATGGCGGAGTAGCCTCAGCTATTACATCTGATAGAGAACAATGTTACTCACCAGTGGCAAATTCTCCACCATCAACATGTGACAGGGACTAGTTGGGCCGAAGGGTCTATTTCTGTCCTGCAAATGCTACCACTAAAAGAGATCAATCGAAATGAGCAGGTACCGAAACAATTTTCAGAACCAGTGGGGTCACAGTTTAAAAATAAGGGGGAGGCAATTTAGGACTGAGATGAGGAAAAACATTTTCACCCAGAGAGTTGTGAATCTGTGGAATTCTCTGCCACAGAAGGCAGTGGAGGCCGATTCACTGGATGTTTTCAAGATAGAGTTAGATTTAGCTCTTAAGTCTAAAGGAATCAAGGGATATGGGGCAAAAGCAGGAACGGGGTACAGATTTTAGATGATCAGCCATGATTATATGGAATGGCGGTGCTGGCTCAAACGGCCGACTGCTGTACTTATTGTTCTCTGTTTCTATGAGTCTCATGTGGCACCGAGAGAGGTTGGATATTCTGCATGGGGGGAGGTCCCAGGCCCGTGGACAAGTCTCAGAGAGGGGCAGGCAATGCGCTCAGCCTCCTCGCCGCCCACAGGAGACCGCGAGGCTGGAGATTGTTTAGTGCCCGGGACAATCGGGCAGACTGCTAACGTGGCAACAAACACCAGCGGCCACTCGGTAGCTCCCCCATCATGATTCCCAATCTATTTGCAACGAATTATCTGTATTGATTGCAACGCCCCTTCTCTGAAATCACTACCATTCCGAAAATAGAGCGCCGCGCTGGTGATCCGGGGGGGGGGTGGGATTCACACAGATGGAATTCTCAAGTGTTGCCGCAGTTTTCCTATTTTCTGTGGGATTCAGTCGCTTTGCAGCAGATTACATGGAGCGCTGAGCGGAACATTGCTGCCTTGCAGCGTGACTCCATTCAACATCACACCATCGCGCTGACAACTCGCCTCAGTTTGTGCTTCAACCACTTGTTCCTACCTGCACTCGTTCTGCAAGCAATCGTCAGAGGAGAAAGATGCGGAGCTGAACAGAACAAACAGTTGTGTGGCTCGCCCCTCTCTCCCCCCACTCTCTCTCCCCCCCCCCCCCCCCCCGCTCAGTCGCTTGGCCCCTCTCTCCCTCTCTCTCTCTCTTTTTTTCATTCCAAGGACTTTATTCAACAAATACATATTACAGTGTGCCATGCTCTTCCTCAGGACTTTCATGTAGTCGCCCCCCAGGACATCCCAGAAGGCTCTAACAAACTCAACTGTCAGCCCATCCAGCCCAATGATAAGGGGTCATTGGAGGAGTTGACCATCCCATCGTCCGTGAGCAGCTCGACGAGCTGTTTGCGGGTTCCTCGCCCTTTCTCCAGAGAGAGAAAGAAAGGTGAAGCCCGGTCCAGATCGTGCAGCATCTGGACTCGCGACCTCACGTAAGGACCTCGGGACCGCTCAAGCTGCAGTTCCCTCAGCGCTTCCTTCCTCTCCTGAAACTCTCCCCACTCACAGGAGTCCTCACCGTCCCGACCCAAGCGAGACTCTGCGTCGAGTAACTCCTTCCCGAGTCGCTCGACAGCCGCATCCCGCCTTCTGGTCGACCCTCCCGTGTAGTCCTGACAACAAAGACGGATGTAAGCTTTCCCCACATCCCACCACTGCCTAAGGGAAGGGAAGCCCCTCTGCCTCTCTCTCCACTTCGCCCAGAACCGCCTGAAAGACCACTGGAATCGGCGATCCTCCAGCAGCTGGTTATTAAAGTGCCAGTACGCGGACCCAGCCCGTGTGCGCGCTGGGATAAAGTCCACTCGCACCAGGCATTGGTCCGAGCATGGCATCGCCCGCATAGAGGCCGCCGAGACCCGGGAGACATACGGCCTGGATATGTACACACGATCGATACGGGAACCACCCCCCTCAGACCTCCGCGAAAACGCGTTGGAATCATGGGTGGTGATTCCGCCACGCATCAACCAGCTCGAAAGACTCAATCACACCTCTCAACTTCTTCACCACTGCAGGGGCACACTGAATACCAGAGCGATCTCATGCCTCAAGGGTACAATTGAAATCCCCCCCAAGGAAGACACACTCTCCGCAATCAATAGTGCTCAGCAGAGCAGTCACCTCCTGAAGTAAACGCGCCTGCATCGTGCCGGTGCTGGGGGCGTACACGTTAATGAAATGTAACGGCACGCCATCCACGATCACGGCCAGATAGAGCAAACGGCCTGGCACAACTTCCTGCACCTTCACAATCTCTGGCTGGAAAGTCGAGGCCAACAGGAAAGCCACCCCACTTGACTTTGTGCTGAGGTGGATCATGTAGACCCCCCCCTCCCACTCCAGGACCCAGGCGAGCTCGTCACTAACAACAGTGTGCGTCTCATGTAGACCCCCCCCCTCCCACTCCAGGACCCAGGTGGGCTCGTCACTAACAATAGTGTGTATCTCTTGCAGAAAACTCACTGCATACTTCCCCTCTCTGAGGACCGATAGATGGTGAAATCTCCGAAAGGTCCCCCCTTCCCCCGTTGTTGGGGCCGCAACTGTTTACCATATATATTAATGATTTGGAAGAGGGAATTAGAAGCAACACTAGCAAGTTTGCGGATGACACAAAGCTGGGTGGCAGTGCAAACTGTGAATAGGATGTTAGGAGGTTGCAGGGTGACCTGGACAGGTTGAGTGAGTGGGCAGATGAGGAAAGATTGAAAAGACTAGGCTTGTATTCACAGGAGTTTAGAAGGATAAGAGGGGATCTTATAGAAACATATCAAATTATAAAAGGACTGGACAAGCTAGATGCAGGAAAAATGTTACCAATGTTGGGCGAGTCCAGAACCATGGGCCACAGTCTAAGAATAAAGGGGAAGCCATTTAAAACTGAGGTGAGAAGGAACTTTCTCACCCAGAGAGTTGTGAATTTGTGGAATTCTCTGCCACAGAGGGCAATGGAGGCCAAATCACTGGATGGATTTAAGAGAGGATTAGATAGAGCTCTAGGGGCTAGTGGAATCAAGGGATATGGGGAGAAGGTAGGCACGGGTTATTGATTGGGGACGATCAGCCATGATCACAATGAATGGCGGTGCTGGATCAAAGGGCCGAATGGCCTCCTCCTGCTCCTATTTTCTATGTTTCTATGTTATTACTGGTGCAGATATTTCTCCCAGCAGGAAAGAATCAGCTGCGGCTTTCAGCTCTCCCACGGATGTGCCTGTTCTCTCGGCCAGTCTGCGGAGAGAAGCATCATCCAGACACAGGCATTCACGGAAATAGATTATCGCTCCAGTCAGGATCCCAATATCACATGCGGCAGAGAGACCTGGGACTGGGACCGGGACCGCTCCCACTCCTCCCGAGATGATCGCAAACTCCCAGAAACAGTTCCTCAAAATCTCACCTTTCTTCCGAATAACCTCCACACTGAGGTTGGGACGGGCCAGGACAAAGACAGATTTCTTTATATTTGTTAAACCATCTGCAAGTGCTTCGATCAACCGAGGGAAATCATACATATTCTTCTGAAAACTGGATATCAGGAACACGATGGGATCAGGGAACCCAGCCTTTCCCAACCGGCTGACGCAGTCACTCCGGATCTTTTCCAGTTCTGCATCTTCATCAGATTCCCTCCCTTCCTCCCACATTGCATTAAGGTCAACATCAATCTTAGAGCGAACAAAGTAGAACCTCTTCCCCAGCCGCTTAATCTCATTGGCAAGTTTTGCATCATTCTCTGTGAATCGACCAGCTGTCACTAGGATGAAGAAATCGTATTTTTTAAATTGCATTTCCTTCGGGGAATCGTGGGGAATCGTGGAGATCCGATCCCCGGCAGGTCCCAGTAGCGGACATTGGGCAGATTGGGATGTGGGTATCCGGTTGGCTCCATTGTAGTCATTGTGAACCCAACCGCAGCCGCTCCCTCATCTCTGCTACGAAGCCCTCTCATGGCGTTGATGAAGGTGGATTTTCCTGCACATGTGTCACCCGTCACGCCGATGTTCACCTCGGTCTTGTCCAGCTCGTTCACCTTCTTCCTAAGCAGAGGTTGAATCTTTTCCACACCACCCGTTTCAGAGTCGGACTTCAGTTTGTTGAGTTCATCCTGTGTGAAGTCTGTGGGGGTCTCAGACTGAGCCGCCTGTTGACTGAAAGGAAACGTATTTGGTGAAAGGTTCCAGTTGAAATGAAACCAACTGAAATAAAGCACCTTCTCTCCCTTTCCCTCTTCTCTTCCCGTTGCTCCACCTGGATACACACCATTTCTCCCACAATCCCGCCCTTTCCCCCTTCCCCGTCACCTTCCACATTTATCCCATTTCACGCCTCTTCTCTGGTCATAGGAGTGGAATTAGGCCATTCGGCCCATCTATCCGGCAGGTTCCACTTATCTCAGTCTTTGTATCACTGGCCTTCCTTCAGTCATCACCCCCCCTCCCCCCAACATCCATCAACCTATCACTTGCCTGACTTAGTCCTGCCCCAATCCTCATCCAGCCGCCTCCCTCCAATCACAGTGAAGAAGGGTCCCGACCCAAAACGCCACCTGACCCCAGAGATGCTGCCTGACCCGCTGAGTTACTCCAGCACTCTGTGAAACGCCACCTGTCCCCCAGAGATGCTACCTGACCCGCTGAGTTACTCCAGCACTCTGTGAAACGCCACCTGTCCCCAGAGATGCTGCCTGACCTGCTGAGTTACTCCAGCACTCTGTGAAACGCCACCTGTCCCCCAGAGATGCTGCCTGACCCGCTGTGTTACTCCAGCACTGTGCTTGAGGTGAGGGAGGAGAGGTGGAGAAGTAACATTGTGTGATGTATGCGGACATACCTAGAGCTGGCATTTCCCATTCTCTGTCTCTCCTTGTTTCACCTGTGTGATGATCCAGTGGTCCCAGCACGGCCCTGGGGGGAGAGGTCTGGGCACACGGGCTGCTCCTTGTCTGCACTTGTGTGTGTTCTGCTGGAGGAAAGCAGAGAGATTGCTGCTGGTTTTTTCTGTACCAGAGGTGTATGTAAGGCTGCAAAGTATATCCCTCAATCAATACACGTCATTTGGCCCAACTGGTCCGTGCCGACACAATGCCCCATCCAGGCTAGTCCCACATGTTTGCAATTGGCCCACAGCTTTATAAACCTGTCCTGTCATGCGACTGTCCAATGTCCGTTAGATGCTGTGATGGTTCCTGCTTCAATTACTTCCTCTGGTAGCTGGTTGCACATGCCCGCCACCCTCTGAGTAAAAAAGTTGCCCCTCAGGTTCCAATGAAATCTTTCCTCCCTCACTTTAACCCTAAGCCCTCTTGTTTTTTATTCCACTACCGCGAGTAAGAGACTGTGCATTCACCATCAATTTCCCTCATGATTTTATACGCGTCGTTCAGATCACCCCTCATCCTCCTGCGCTCCAAGGAATAAAGTCTCAGCCTGCCCAACCTCTCCCTAGAGCTCAAGTCTTCGAGTCCTGGAAACATTCCCGTAAATCTTCTCAGCTCTTTCCAGCTTAATTCGGTTCAGTTCAGTATAGTTTATTATCATGTGTACCGAGGTACAGTGAAAAGCTTTTGTTGTGTCCTATCCAGTCAGCGGCATTGCAATTGGGCCATTTACACTGGACAGATACGCGATAAGGGAATAACGTTTAGTGCAAGGTAATGCTGGTAAAGTCTGATCAAAGATAGTCAGAGGGCCCTGGGAGAGGTAGATAGTAGTTCAGGACTGCTCTCTAGTTGTGTTGGGATAAAAACCCTGTGACAGGAACTTGCTGTGAATCTCCCAGTGATTCTCAGGAACAAGTTGCCTCTGCAGAATAAAGAAATTAGACTTTAAAATTAACCAACGCACATTCCTCTCACCTTCGCTCCCCCCATCCCCCACCCTGGTTGTTTAATCAGCTGCATAGTTCACATTGTTTCCCTTCAGATCCCACCTTTCCCAGCACACGGGACCCGCCCTGCCTGACCTCATTTGTTACCAGCCCTGATGTCCTGATCTTTTCTCACCACCACACCACCCCCCCCCCCCCCCCCCACCCACCTCCTACTTTCAGTCTGAAGAAGGGTCCTGACTTCTGAAACATCACCCATTCTTTTTCTCCACAGAAGCTGCCTGACCCGCCGGGTAACTCCATCACTTTGTGTCTATTTCTGGTTTAAACCTGATCTGCAGTACTTTGTTTCTACCTCCCTAAATCCTGCTTGTGTAAACAGAGTGTCTGGGAAACACCCATCCTTTATCGGACAGCGTTTGCTTTCTCTGCTGTAGGTTAATTTCCGCTCGAACATCAGAGTTTATGTGGAACAAAACACGTGAAACACACACAGACGCACGCGCACACACACACATGTACACACAGTCATACACACACACATGTACACACATAGAGTCAGAGTCACACACACAAAAACACACACAGCCATACACCCACACCCACACACATACACACAGTCATACACACACATGTACACAGTCACACACGCACAGTCACACACACAAACACACACAAACACGCGCACACACACATAAACACGCGCACACACACATGTGCACACACACACACATGTCACACACACCTGCTGCCCTGGTCGATCAAACCCAGTGAACACGATTCCACGCCGCACTTTTGCCAACTCTCACTTCAATTCACCCGTTAATGAAAACCACGTGCCCTGGAGATCCAATAAGGCTCAAGATGTGTGTGGGCTCTCTTATATACAAATAGACAATAGGTGCAGGAGGAAGCTATTCGGCCTTAAGAGCCAGCACCGCCATTCAATGTGATCATGGCTGATCATTCTCAATCAGTACCCCGTTCCTGCCTTCTCCCCATACCCCCTGACTCCGCTATCATTGAGTTCTATCTAACTCCCTCTTGAAAGCATCCAGAGAACTGGCCCCTACTGCCTTCTGAGGCAGAGAATTCCACAGATTTACAAGTCTGAGTGAAATTCTTTTCCTCATCTTCCAAATCCAGAATTGCCTTCTCCCTGGTAGGCTCCAGTACAAGTTGTTCTAAGAATCCATCTCGGAGACACTCCACAAACTCTCTTTCCTGGGGTCCATTACCAACCTGATTTTCCCAATCTACCTGCATGTTGAAATCTCCCATAACCACCCTAGCATTACATTTGCGACATGCCAATTTTAACTCTTGATTCAACTTGCACCTTATGTCGAGGCTACTGTTTGGGGGCCTGTAGATAACTGTCATTAGGGTCTTTTTACCCTTACAATTTCTCATTTCTATCCATACTGATTCTACATTTCCTGATTCTCTGTCACCCCTTGCAAGGGAATGAATATCATTCCTTACCAACAGAACAACCCCACCCTCTCTGCCCACCTGTCTGTATTTTCAATAGGTCGTATACCCCTGAATGTTCAGTTCCCAGCCCTGGTCCTCTTAGTAAGATAAAGATACACACGCACACACGCACACACCCGCCCGCCCGCTGTCCTGGTCGATCAAACCCAGTGAACACGATTCCAAGCCGCACTTTTGCCAACTCTCACTTCAATTCATCCCGTTAATGAAAACCAAGTGCACTGGAGACGTGAAATAAAAATAACATCAAACGCTGGAAACCTTCAGCAGCCCAGGCAGCCAATGGATCCTGGAGCTGAAACACTCAACTCAGATTTGATAACTTAGAGATAGACACAAAAAGCTGGAGTAACTCAGCGGGACAGGCAGCATCTCTGGAGGGAGATAACTCAGAAACTGACGACAGATTCTCTCCGTGGCTGCTGCTGCCTGTCTCACTGAGTGTTTGAACAGTTTCCAGTGCCGCTGCTCCGGTTCTGGTCCTTACCTACTTCGGTTCAGGAGGAGACTCCGTCAGTGAACGACCGCTGTGGTCGCCGCTCCAGTCCGCTGTGGTCGCCGCTCCAGTCCGCTGTGGTCGCCGCTCCAGTCCGCTGTGGTCGCCGCTCCAGTCCGCTGTGGTCGCCGCTCCAGTCCGCTGTGGTCGCCGCTCCAGTCCGCTGTGGTCGCCGCTCCAGTCCGCTGTGGTCGCCGCTCCAGTCCGCTGTGGTCGCCGCTCCAGTCCGCTGTGTGCCTGCACATTCCCTCTCCCCGTGTCAAGTACTTGGATGGATTGCTGCACCTTATCCAATAAGGCTCAAGGTGTGTGTGGGCTCACCTGTTGCCGAGTGACTTTACACTTTACCCGCCGGCGCGACTCAGCCACTCCCGACCCGGGGCAGTGCGGAAACAGAGACTGTTTGCCTGTTTGTGTGAAGTGTGTGTGTGCGTGCGGAGTGTGAAGTGTGAGTCGTGTGCGTGTTTGTGTGTGAGTGTGAAGTGTGTGTGTTTGGGGTCACTGTCAATGGACTGAATACATCACGCGGGGGGGATGACAATTTGGAGACGTTTCTAATCGTGATATCATCATATCATATATATACAGCCGGAAACAGGCCTTTTTCGGCCACCAAGTCCGTGCCGCCCAGCGATCCCCGCACATTAACACTATCCTACACCCACTAGGGACAATTTTTACATTTACCCAGCCAATTAACCTACAAACCTGTACGTCTTTGGAGTGTGGGAGGAAACCGAAGATCTCGGAGAAAACCCACGCAGGTCACGGGGAGAGCGCCCGTAGTCAGGATCGAACCTGAGTCTCCGGCGCTGCATTCGCTATAAAGCAGCAACTCTACCGCTGCGCTACCGTGCCGCCCTGCAAATGTAAACTGCAACCTCGGAGTGAATGCGAAACTGCAACCGAGAAAACAAATATTGCCGAGAAAGGGTGTTTCCTTGATACGCAAGCAAGATTTATAGAAAAGATAGAATAGACAATACACAATAGGTGCAGGAGAAGGTCAATCGGCCGTTCGAGCCAGCATCGCCATTGAATGTGATCATGGCTGATCACCCACAATCAGTACCCCGTTCCTGCTTTCTCCCCATACCCCCTGATTCCGCTATCAGTAAGAGCTCTATCTAGCTCTCTCTTGAAAGCATTCAGAGAATTGGCCTCCATTGCCTTCTGAGCTCGAGAATTCCACAGATTTACAACTGTCTGACTGAATTTTTGTTCCCCTCATCTCCGTTCAAAATGGCATACCCCTTATTCTTAAACTGTGGCCTCTGGTTTTGGACTTCCCCAACATTGGGAACATGTTTCCTGTCTCGTGTCCAATCCCTGAATAATCTTATATGTTTCCATAAGATCCCCTCTTCTCCTTCTAAATTCCAGTGTATACAAGCCTAGTCACTTGTCACCTCACATTTATCCATGATAAACTGCATCTGCCATGCATCTGCCCACTCACACAACCTGTCCAAGTCACCCTGGATCCTCATCGCATCCTCCTCACAGTTCACACTGCCACCCAGCTTTGTGTCATCCGCAAATTTGCTAATGTTACTTTTAATCCCTTCATCTAAGTCATTAATGTATATTGTAAATAGCTGCAGTCCCAGCACCGAGCCTTGCGGTACCCCACTAATCACTGCCTGCCATTCTGAAAGGGACCTGTTAATCCCTACTCCTTGTTTTCTGTCTGCCAACCAATTTTCTATCCATGTCAGCACCCTACCCGCAATACCATGTGCTCTAATCCTGCCCACTAAACTCCTATGTGGGGCTTTATCAAAGGCTTTCTGAAATTCCAGGTACACTATATCCACTGGCTCTCCCTTGTCCATTTTCCTAGTTACATCCTCAGAAAATTCCAAAAGATTAGTCAAGCATGATTTGTCCTTTGTAAATCCATGCTGACTCGGAACGATTCTGTTACTGCCATCCAATTGTTCCGCAATTTCTTCTTTTATAATTGACTCTAGCATCTTCCCCACCACTGATGTCAGGCTAACTGGTCTATAATTCCCATTTTCTCTCTTCCTCTTTTCTTAAAAAGTGGGATTACAATAGCCACCCTCCAATCCACACGAACTGATCCTGAATCTATAGAACATTGGAAAATGATCACCAATGAATCTACGATTTCTAGAGCCACTTCCTTAAGTACCCTGGGATGCTGACCATCAGGCCCTGGGGATTTATCAGCCTTCAGTCCCATCAGTCTACCCAACACCATTTCCAGCCCAATGTGAATTGCCTTCAGTTCCTCCGTTACCCTAGGACCTCTGTCCAATAGTACGTCTGGAAGATTGTTTGTGTCTTCCTTAGTGAAGACAGATCCAAAGTACCTGTTCAACTCAACTGCCATTTCCTTGTTCCCCATAATAAATTCACTTGCTCCTGTCTTCAAGGGGCTTTCACTTCACTTGTTGCCTGTGACTTTACCTTTTCCCCGCCGGCGCGACTCAGCCACTCAGACCCGGGACAGTGCGGAAACAGAGACCGCTAGGGGACAATTATACCGACAATGAGAAACCCACGCAGGTCACAGGGAGAACTCTGCCCAGACAGCACCGTAGTCGGGATAGAACCCGGGTCTCTGGCGCTGCAAGCACTGTAAGGCTGTAACTCTACCGCTGTGCCACCGTACCGCCCAGTCTAGGTTCACCGGCAATGGACTGAATACATCACGGGGGGGAAACAAGACAGACACAAAATGCTGGAGTAACATAGAAACATAGAAAATATGTGCAGGAGGAGGCCATTTGGCCCTTCGAGCCAGCACCGCCATTCATTGTGATCATGGCTGATCGTCCACAATCAATAACCCGTGCCTGCCTTCTCCCCATATCCCTTGATTCCACTAGCCCATAGACCTCTACCTAACTCTCTCTCTTAAATCCATCCAGTGATTTGGCTTCCACTGCCCTCTGTGGTAGAGAATTCCACAAATTCATAACTCTCTGGGTGAAAAAGTTCCCTCTCACCTCAGTTTAAAATGGCCTCCCCTTTATTCTAAGACTGTGTGGCCCCTGGTTCTGGACTCCCCCAACATTGGGAACATTTTTCCTGCATCTAGCTTGCCAGTCATTTTATAATTTTATATGTTTCTATAAGGTCCCCTCTCATCCTTCTAAACTCCAGTAAATACAAGCCTAGTCTTTTCAATCTTTCCTCATATGACAGTCCCTCCATCCCAGGGATCAATCTCGTGAATCTCGTGAATCAGTAACTCATCGGGACAGGGAGCATCTCTGGATAGAAGCAATGGGTGACCTTTCGGGTCAAGAACCTTGTTCAGAATGAAGTCAGGGGAGAGGGAGATACATAGATGAGGAAGTGTAAGGTGTGAAAACGAGACAAAGGGGGTGAAGGTCAAGGAAAATGTATAATAGAATCATTGTTAGCTGGGAGAAGGGAACAACAAAGTAAACAGAGATAAAATCTAGTCGGAGACAGAGACTGTGAGGAGGAAGGGATGGGTAGAGAGGGGAAGCCAGGGGTGCTTGAGGTTATGTTCATACCGCTGTGGTGTAATCTGCCCAAGTGAAATATGAGGTGCAGTTCCTCCAATTTACACTGGGCCTCACTCTAATAATGGAGGAGGCCCAGGACAGGAAGGGCAGTGTGGGAATGAGAGGGGGAGTTAAAGTGCTGAGCAACCGGGAGATCAGGTAGGTTTAGGCGGTCTGGGCAGAGGTGTTCAATGAAACGATGTTGGAGGAGTTGCAAGTGACCCTCTGCCTCACATGAAATGTCTGTCAGGGTCCTTGGATGGAGTCGAGGGACAGGTATAGGGACAGGTGTAGCATCTCCTGCAGTTGCAGGGGAAAGGAACTGGGGAGGGGGTGGTTTGGGTGAGAAGAGGCGAGTTGACAAGGGAGTTGCGGAGGGAACGGTCTCTGCGGAAAGCGGAAAGTTGTGGGGATGGGGAGATGTGGTGAGTAGTGGGATCCTGTTGGAGGTGGTGAAGATGCCGGAGGATTATGTGCTGGATGTGACGGCTGATGGGGTGGAAGGTGAGGACAAGGGGGACTCTGTCCCTGTTGTGACTGGGGGAGGGGGAGCAAGGGCAGAGCAGCAGGGTACCGAGGAGACACGAGTGAGGGCCTCATCTATGATGGGAGAGGGAACCCCCGATCCCTAAAGAATGAGGACATGTCTAATGTCCTGGCATGGAGCACCTCATCTTGGGCGCAGATGCGGCGTAGACGGAGGAATTGGGAGTGGGGGATAGAGTCTTTACAGGAAGCAGCGTGAGAGAGGTTAGTCTAGATAGTTGTGGGGGTCAGTGGGTTTATTATAGATGTCAGTCGATAGTCTATCTCCTGTGATGGAGGCGGTGTGATCAAGATTCGGTATGTGTGTGTGTGTGTGTGTGTGTGAGTGTGAAGCGTGTGTGTGTGTTTGGGGTCACTGGCAATGGACTGAATACATCACCGGGGGGGGGGTGACAATTTGGAGACGTTTCTAACCGCGATATTGCCACGTAAACTGCAACCTCGGGGTAGAAATGAAACTGCAACCGAGAAAACAAATATTGCCGAGAAAGGATGTTTCCTTGACACGCAAGCAAGATTTATAGACAATAGACAATAGGCAATAGGTGCAGGAGTAGGCCATTCGGCCCTTGGAATGTTATAGGAAATATATTGTCAAGCTGGAAAGGATGCGGAGATTTATGAGGATGTTGCCAGATCTCAAGGGCTTGAGGTACAAGGACCAGTTGAGCAGGCTGCCACTCTAGTCCTGGGAGCGCAGGAGGATGACAGGTACAAAATATAGGCACTTCTTACAGAAGTGGGCAAAATTGTGAGAGGAACGGATCGGGCCAACACATGGAGACACAGGCCCAGTGCAGGGGAGTCGAGAACCAGAGGACATAAGTTTAACGTGCGGGGAATGTGTTGCCAGAGGAAGCTATAGAACGGGGTGAAATTATGACTTTAGTAAATATTTGGACAGATATATGGATCGGAAGTGTTTGTGGGCCATGGACTCAATGCAGGTAAATGGGTCTAGCCCATAACGGCAGCTTGATCAGTATGGATGAGATGGGTCGAAGGGCCTAATGCCGTGCTGTCCGGCTCCGTGCCTCTATAACTGGTGTTTCTAAAGTGATTTTGATTATCATGTACGTGCACGCTTGTACTCCATATTTGGATCAATGTTCACAACTCAAAATACTGTCGATTCCATCATTCCCGTTGCGATGAAGGGATTGAATCCCAAACGCCAGCTCTGTTTCCCTCCCCACACACTCCCTGACCAGCTGACTTATTCTTTCCGAAGAGA
This sequence comes from Rhinoraja longicauda, assembly GCF_053455715.1. NCBI lineage: Eukaryota > Metazoa > Chordata > Chondrichthyes > Rajiformes > Arhynchobatidae > Rhinoraja > Rhinoraja longicauda. The sequence continues at coordinate 50,295,935 of NC_135967.1, read as the reverse complement.
GAAAGACACAAAAAGCTGGAGTAACTCAGCGGGACAGGAAGCATCTCTGGAGAGAAGGAATGGCTGACGTTGGGGTCGAGACCCTGCTTCAGTTTTTGTGGCTGATGCCTCCACATGTTCTACGTGAACTGACTGGAGACAGCAGGGTCTCACCTGCAGCGGCCAGACAGCACTGATGCACATCCGCTCAGTGCCTGGAAAGCTGCAGTCTCGGCCATCGCCTGCAGGTGGCAGGTGTCTCCCACTCAGCTCCACTGGGGCACAGTGCCCAGCATGCGAATTGTCCATGTTTGCACATCCAAGAGCAAAGGGAACATAGAAACATAGACAATAGGTGCAGGAGTAGGCCATTCGGCCCTTCGAGCCAGCTCCGCCATTCAATATGATCATAGACAATAGGTGCAGGAGTAGGCCATTCGGCCCTTCGAGCCAGATCCTCCATTCAATATGATCATAGACAATAGACAATAGGTGCAGGAGTAGGCCATTCGGCCCTTCGAGCCAGCTCCTCCATTCAATATGATCATGGCTGATCATCCAGAACCAGAACCCTGTTCCTACTTTCTCCCCGTATCCCTTGATTCCGTTAGCCCCAAGAGCTATATCTAACATCCCCCACATCAGATTGGGTTTTGAAACATAACACTTTAATTGTCAAATCCTCAATAAATGTCAACGCGGCCAGATTACCTAAACATCTGGGAACCCCATTCGTCACCGGACCACTTCAGTGCAAACCAAAGACAAGGCCTGTGTGCGGTCTTTCACTTCATGGCAATGACAGCAGACACCGCCCCCCTGACGTCACACACAATAGTTATTTAAAGCTACAACATGGAACAGGCCATTCGGCCCAACTAGTTGATGGCGATCATTAATCTCACCTTTACACCAGGTCTAAGTTATCCCACTTTCTCACCCACTAGGGGTAATTTACAGAGACCAATCAACCGACAAACCCGCACGTCTTTGGGATGTGGGAGGAAACCGGAGCACCCAGAGGGAACCCACATGGTCACGGGGAGAATGTGCTAACTCCACACCAACAAGAACCGAGGTGAGGATGGAACTCTGATCACCCGCGCCGTGAAGCAGCAGCTCTACTGGCTCTGCCACTGTGCTGCTCCATTCTCCACATCAATGCCCGGCTTAGGGAACTGGATTGATTACAGGGCCGTGCGACCTGGCAGTGATATGCAACCTGTTCCCCCGGGGAAATATCTGTCCCTATATTCAGCATGTTGAAACACAACCGGATCTCACACGTTAACTCACACGGATCAGCCGCAGTCATTTTAATTAATGAATACCAATAGTCAGCCTTTATATAGAACTTTTATTGTGAACTATTTGCACTGAAGCAAAGCTCTTAATTTACAATAGACACAACTCTACTTGTCTAAACAGTTGAAATGTTCTGAGCCATCAACAGCAACAGTATTACATATCATGTCAAAGAGTCAGAGTCATAGAGTGATACAGTGTGGAAACAGGCCCTTCGGCCCATCTTGCCCACACCGGCTACACGAGTCCCACCTGCCTGCGTTTGGTCCATATCACTCCAAACTAGTCCAATTCATGTACCTGTCTGTTTCTTACACATTGGGACAGTCCCAGCCTCAACTACACTCCTCTGGCAGCTTGTCCCGTACACCCACCATCCTCTGTGTGAAAAGGAGATGTGTAGGAAGGAACCGCAGATGCAGGTTACACACCTTGCACCCTGGCAGTCTGTTGTCTGTTTTTCTTTTTTTTTGTTTATGTCGGTGTTGGGACGGTTTTTGTTTCTGTTTTTGGCTGTGTATGTGTGGTGGGGGTGTGGGGTGGGGGGTGTGGGGTGGGTGGGGGGGGCGGGGGGAAACCTTTCTTTTATTGGGTCTCTTTCCCGGGGCGCGGCTCGGCTGCGGGCCTTAACATCGCAGGTGTGGCTGCGGGACGTTTCAGTGCCCGGTGTGGCTCAGCTGCGGGACGTTCAGTGCCCGGTGCGGCTCGGCCGCTGGACTTAACATCGCCCGGTGTGGCCGCGGGACGTTTCAGTGCCCGGTGTGGCTCGGCTGCGGGACGTTCAGTGCCCGGTGTGGCTCGGCCGCGGGACGTTTCAGTGCCCGGTGTGGCTCGGCCGCGGGACGTTTCAGTGCCCGGTGTGGCCGCGGGACGTTTCAGTGCCCGGTGTGGCTCGGCCGCGGGACGTTTCAGTGCCCGGTGTGGCTCGGCCGCGGGACGTTCAGTGCCCGGTGTGGCCGCGGGACGTTTCAGTGCCCGGTGTGGCTCGGCCGCGGGACGTTTCAGTGCCCGGTGTGGCTCGGCCGCGGGACGTTTCAGTGCCCGGTGTGGCCGCGGGACGTTTCAGTGCCCGGTGTGGCTCGGCCGCGGGACGTTTCAGTGCCCGGTGTGGCTCGGCCGCGGGACGTTCAGTGCCCGGTGTGGCCGCGGGACGTTTCAGTGCCCGGTGCGGCTCGGCCGCTGGACTTAACATCGCCCGGTGCGGCCGCGGGACGTTTCGGTGCCCAGGGCGGCTCGGCCGCGGGGCCTTCCATCCCCTTGCGGGGGCTGTGCGTGTCGTTTGCCTCGGTAGGGGTCGAGCTGCCTGTGCGGGGGGAAGAGAGGGGAAGTTTTGTTGCCTCCATCACAGTGAGGGGGTGTTTGAAGTCACTGTGATGGATGTTTGTGTTGGGGTCGGGTGTCCTGTGTTCTTTTCTTTTTTTGCTGTATTTTGTGTGACTGCTGAAATTTCGCTCGGTGTTGTGCCGAGTGACAATAAAGTGTTGTTATGTTATGTTATGTTATGTTATCACTTCACTGGTCTCAGTCTGTTCAGGTCACCTGTGAAACAGCCAGCGTGGTGGTGAGCGGGTGTATTACACTGCCACGCCACTCCGCCCAGTGGAACCTCACCTCACTATCACCTCACTCTTCCTCCTTTCATTCCCAAGGAGCTTGCATCCCTGGTCCCTGCCGATGGTCACATTGTGCAAACCACAGCAACCTTCCCGAGGGAATGTCCCTGCTGGCGGCGCACAGAGTGGATGTAAGGAGAGCAGTTTAATTCCAGTTTCCACCCGGCCTCACAACAGTCTCCTTCCCCACGCCTGGCCCAACACCACCATTCATTGTGTTCATGGCTGATCATCCACAATCAGTAACCCGTGCCTGCCTTCTCCCCATATCCCTTGATTCCACTAGCCCCCAGAGCTCTATCTAACTCTCTCTTAAATCCATCCAGGGATTTGGCCTCCACTGCCCTCTGTGGCAGAGAATTCCACAAATTCACAACTCTCTGGGTGAAAAAGTTCCTTCTCACCTCAGTTTTAAATGGCCTCCCCTTCATTCTAAGACCCTAGTTCTGGACTCCCCGAAAATTGGGAACATTTTTCCTGAATCTAGCACGATGGGATCAGGGATCCCGGCCTTTCCCAACCGGTTGACGCAGTCACTCCGGATCTTTTCCAGTTCTGCATCTTCATCAGATTCCCCCCCCTTCCTCCCGCATTGCATTAAGGTCAACATCAATGTGAGAGCGAACAAAGTAGAACCTCTTCCCCAGCCGCTTAATCTCCTTGGCAGGTTTTGCATCATTCTCTATGAATCGAGTAGCTGTCACTATGATGAAGGCGGATTTTCCTGCACCTTCTCTCCCGTCACGGCGATGTTCAGCTCGGTCTTGTCCAGCTCTTTCATCTTATTCTCTTGCAGAGGTTGAATCATTTCCGCACCACCCGTTTCGGAGTCGGACTTCAGTTTGCTGAGCTCATCCTGTGTGAAGTCTGTGGGGGTCTCAGACTGAGCCGCCTGTTGACTGAATGGGCCAGCGGTGGGCGAGTACAGCGGCGTGGGGCGAGTACAGCGGTGGGGCGGGTACAGCGGCGTGGGGCGAGTACAGCGGTGGGGTGAGTACAGCGGTGGGGGGCGAGTACAGCGGTGGGGTGAGTACAGCGGTGGGGTGAGTACAGCGGTGGGGTGAGTACAGCGGTGGGGTGAGTACAGCGGTGGGGTGAGTACAGCGGCATGGGGTGAGTACAGCGGTGGGGTGAGTACAGCGGCGTGGGGCGAGTACAGCGGTGGGGCGAGTACAGCGGTGGGGTGAGTACAGCGGTGGGGTGAGTACAGCGGTGGGGGGCGAGTACAGCGGCATGGGGTGAGTACAGCGGTGGGGTGAGTACAGCGGTGGGGTGAGTACAGCGGGGTGGGGCGAGTACAGCGGCGTGGGGCGAGTATAGCGGTGGGGTGAGTACAGCGGGGTGGGGCGAGTACAGCGGTGGGGGGCGGGTACAGCGGTGGGGTGAGTACAGCGGTGGGGGGTGAGTACAGCGGTGGGGCGTGTACAGCGGGGTGGGGTGAGTACAGCGGTGGGGTGAGTACAGCGGTGGGGCGTGTACAGCGGGGTGGGGTGAGTACAGCGGTGGGGTGAGTACAGCGGTGGGGTGAGTACAGCGGTGGGGGGTGAGTACAGCGGTGGGGGGTGAGTACAGCGGGGTAGGGCTAGTACAACGGTGGGGTGAGCACAGCGGGGTGGGGTGAGTACAGCGGTGGGGGGTGAGTATAGCGGTGGGGCGTGTACAGCGGTGGGGGGCGTGTACAGCGGTGGGGAGCGTGTACAGCGGTGGGGGGCGTGTACAGCGGCTGGGGGCGAGTACAGCGGCGGGGCATGTGTTTTGCGGAAAAATATGAGGCAAAATCGGAATGGAGGAAATGAAATAAGAAAGCGGAAACTTCCCGCCAAATTCGGAAGGGTTGGGAGGTCTGTGAGAGAATATTATTCAGGTGAAAGAAATGAATTGTTGGAAGTACTTCGCAGTAAGTGTTCCTATCCAACACATCCCCAATCTCAGGGATTTCTCGTCTTGAGTGTTTTTATTTCGGGCAGTAATTTTTCCACTGACATACAGTTCTACGAACATTAATGAATGAATTGACGAGAAAGATAATTTCTTGTTGCACCTTATTATTTTTACTCATTTATGTTTGGTGACGGTCGACACATTGTTCGGAAGCTGGGTACGCTCTAATGCCGATGGGTGACTACTTTAATGCTGCTTGGTTCTGTGGCATTTGCCCACAAAGGGACTTTCTGATTCACTGTTACGTTCTGGTCTGAGCTAGACGCAGCTCTAGTTGGAAAGAGCTTGGAGAACATGTGCTGGGGTAATATTGGGAAGGACAGGTTGTCTTTTAAGCAAATACACAGAAAGGGGGGTGGGTATCTGGAACGAGCTGCCAGAGGAGGTATTTGAGCCAAGTACCATGACAGCATTTAAAATATATTTGGACAGGTACATGGATAGGAAAGGTTGAGAGGGATATGGGCCAAACGTGGGCAGGTTGACTAGTGTAGTTGGGTCATCTTGGTCGGAAGGGTCTATTTCTGTGCTGTTTGCCTAGATTAATCTGTGAAAGGTTGAACAGCCGAACATTTAATCCGCTGCAGCACAAATGTAAGAAAGTGGGATTTATTTTTAGAGAATATACTCAGAAAGATCTTGACCAGATGAATGTGCAGATAATGATTCCATTGTGGGAGAAACTGGAACTAAGGGTCACTGATTTAAAATGCAGGGATGCCCATTTAAAAAAAATGTAGACAGACCTAAAGCCACGATTTTGGGAAATAAAGATTTGATGTTACTATCAGAACAGCAGCTAACTGTTTTAAAACAACAGCACATGGCAAGCAGCGGATATGTGTTCCCGGCTCCTACTCTGAATTTAGATGATTTTATAATCCTTTACACACTCTGTAAATGTGCTCAGTCTGCTTGGGCTGTGGCAATCTTCTACTTCTTCATCTTAAGCCCTTTGCTCCTCTCGGGATCGTAGGCCATTGACAAATGTCCTCCACCTCACTCGGTTGTTAACATAACATAACATAACAACACTTTATTGTCACTCGGCACAACACCGAGCGAAATTTCAGCAGTCACACAAAACACAGCAAAAAAGAAAAGAACACAGGACACCCGACCCCAACACAAACATCCATCACAGTGACTCCAAACACCCCCTCACTGTGATGGAGGCAACAAAACTTCCCCTCTCTTACCCCCGCGCCCACGGACAGGCAGCTCGACCCCTACCGAGGCAAACGACACGCACAGCCCCCGCAAGGGGATGGAAGGCCCCGCGGCCGAGCCGCCCCGAGCACCGAAACGTCCCGCGGCCACACCGGGCGATGTTAAATCCAGCGGCCGAGCCGCACCGGGCACTGAAACGTCCCGCGGCCGAACAGCGCTGACGATGTTAAGTCCAGCAGCCAAGCCGCACCGGGCACTGAAACGTCCCGCGGCCGAGCCGCACCGGGCACTGAAACGTCCCGCGGCCGCACCGGGCGATGTTAAGTCCAGCGGCCGAGCCGCACCGGGCACTGAAACGTCCCGCGGCCGAGCTGCGCCGGCGATGTTAAGGCCCGTAGCCCAGCCGCGCGATGGAAGGCCCCGCGGGCGAGCTGCGCCCCGGGGAAGAGACCTAATAAAAGAAAGGTTTCCCCACCCCACCCCACACCCCCACCACACATACACAGCCAAAAACAGAAACAAAAACCATCCCAACACCGACACAAACAAAAAAATAGAAAAAAAGACAACAGACTGCCAGAGAGCCGCAGCCGTTAGGCGCAGCCAACTCCTCCCTGTTGGCGGTTCTTGCGAGATCTCCCCAGTTGAACGCACTATTTTTTATTTTGGCAACATTGGCAGCCTTGCCAACCTGGAACATGGTCCGTATGCTCCATGTCCCCACAAGGATAGATTTATTTGGCGTCAGAAGGTGTGTCAGCTTCCCAGCGCCCTTGCGGGTTTGGCTGGGAAGTGTCATGTTCCCCGTCGCTGGGGAACATTCTTCAACCAAGTGTGTCATTTGGTTTTCATTCGTCAAAGTTTCTGTAACTCATACTGTTTTCCAGGGGGTGGGGTAGTTAACCCCACGCCCAACCCCCAACATGGAGGATCAGGGACTGCTTCGTCTGCCCCCTCACCCATGACCTGTCCGGTTTGGTTCAACCTGCGCTGTGGCAATCTCGTGGTTGTTAAACACTTAATTTCCTCTTCTCACCTTTTTTTAGTTTCCTTCACCCTGACTCTCAGTCTGAAGATGGGCCTCGACCCGAAACGTCACCCATCTCCAGAGATGCTGCCCGTCCCGCTGTGTTTCTCCAGCATTTTGTATTGATCCTCTTTGTCAGTATTTAATTGTCTATTGTACACCATGGTGCATTTACATGCAGGTGTGATGCCGGTTCTGCATCCATCATGTCTGTTAGTTGCTGAATGTATTAAGTCTGTAAATTTAATTGAGGACTTTGGATCCTTTTCAGGATATAGAATAAATTGGAACAAAAGTGAAATTATGTCGATAAATCCAAAAGACTCAACACACCTCCGGAAATTCCCTTTTAAAATAGCTACAGAAAAATTCAAATATTTGGGGATTGAAATTACTAGAAATTACCAGGATATGTTTAAAGCCAATTATAATCCCCTACTTAAGAAATTAAATAATTTGATTAAATTCTGGAAAACACTTCCGATGTCCTTAATAGGCAGAATAAATGCTATAAAAATGATTTTCTTACCACAAATCCTATACCTATTTCAATCAATACCTATATATCTTCCTAAAAGGTTTTTCAAAAAATTGGACTCAGACATTACAAATTTTATATGGGATTATAAATCCCATAGAATACAAATAGCACACCTTAATAAACGAAAAGAGTTGGGGGGGTCTAGCGCTCCCTAACTTTATGTATTATAATTGGGCAGTAAATATTAAAAATATGATTCACCTGCTGGACAATTCTGCCCATCAGGCGGCCTGGATCTTAATGGAAAAAGGGGACTGCTCCCCGAGTAATATAGGAGCGACTATCCTCTCACCAATAAATCTGAATAATAAAAATTATAATAAAAATCCAATTATACATAGCACAATTAGAACATGGAAACAAATAAAACAGAATCTAAAATTAAGAAACTTATCTCTTTTAATACCAATAGTCAATAATCCATCGTTTAAACCATCAATTATAGACAAATCATTTATACAATGGGAAAGAATGGGAATCAAATCGCTCGAAGATTTGTATGAATTGGGAAAATTACTATCATTTCAACAAATACAACTGAAATATAATTTGAAAAATAACCAATATTTTAAATATCTTCAAATTCGTGATTATCTGAAAAAATATACAAAAGATTATTATAATATGCCTTCCGACTTACTGGATGAAGCAATGAAGACAAAGGCGGAATCAGCTAATCTAATATCGTATTTATATAATATCATTTTAAACATAGCAATACCCACAACAGATGGAATTAGAAGAGACTGGGAACAAGAATTAGCTATAAAAATTTCAAAAGAGAGTTGGGATAATCATTTACTACAGGTGCATAAATGTTCGATCAACGTACGACATACGCTCATCCAATTCAAAACATTACATAGATTATATTATTCAAAAACTAAATTAAATAAAATCTTCCCGAATGTTTCACCAATTTGTGATAAATGTCTGTGTCAAGAAGCTACTATAGCGCATTCTTTTGTTTTTTGTACAAAAATCCAAAAATTCTGGTATGAAATATTTGATATTTTTTCAAAATTAATCAAAATAAAACTGGTACCAAAACCAGAATGGATCATTTTTGGAATATCGGAAGGTAACCCTGAATTAAACGTGTTTCAGAAGAATTTATTTAATTACGGGCTAATAATGGGAAAAAAGCTCATACTGAAATTCTGGAAAAATGCGCCCACACCAACAATAAAAATGTGGATATCAAATATGTTTGAAACACTACATTTGGAAGAGATGAGATTCCTCTTAGCAGGTAAAGCAGACCAATTCCAAAAGACGTGGTCTACGTTTCTGGACCTATTACAAGCATGAGGTGCAATAGTAATTTTACAAAGAAATAAATAAATAAATGGTATCAGGACCTGGTAACGGGAGGTAAAACAATAAAACAGACTTGGTTGGTAGTCCCCTTCCTGCGGAGGTTAATGTTAATATAGAGCGATTGTTTCTACCTTTTTTTTTTTTTTTTTTTTTCTTTCTTTTCTAGGGTCTACTTTCTTACTTTACTTCCTTCTCTAACTTCTTTTCCAAGGGGCTTTCTTTTCCCAACACTCTCTTGCACTTCACGACTCTTGCGCACTTTCTTTCTTTACTTCTTTACTTCTATCTTTTTCTTAAAGCTCAAAAAAAGGAAGCGGTATAAAAAATGTATTAAGATATACCTGTTGTATTATTGTAATTTACCGTACTTTTAATAAAAAAAATTAAAAAAAATAAAATAAAAAAAAGTCTGTATTGCTGGAGGGATGCATTGCATTGCAACAGCGCTGTCAGAAGTGTTTCTCAACACCAGCCCCGATATGATCTTTGCAAATTTCTTCGTATTATTCCTGATCACATAATTTAATCAGTCACACATTGTGGAAATAGGTCATTCTGCCCAACTTGCCCACAAAATACTCAATTGTGCTTTTTATTGTCACATCTGTTAATTGTTAACACAGTGAAATTAGTTTCCTTCACACTGACCAACATGTCCCATCTACACTAGTCTCTCTTGCCTGTGTTTGACCCATATCCATCCTAACCTGTCCTATCCATGTACCTGTCCAAATGTTTCTTAAACATTGCAATAGTACCTGCCTCAACTACCTCCTCCGGCTACTTGTTCCATCCACCCACCACACTTTGTGTGAAAAAGTCACCCTTCAGATCCCTATAAAATCTTTTCCCCCTTCACCTTAAACCTACGAGCTCTGGTTCTTAATTCACATACTCTGGGCAAAAGATTCTGTGCATCTACCTGATCTATTCCACTCATGATTTTATACATCTCAATCAGACCATTATACACCTCTACTAGATTAGTCCTTTACCCAAACTAAATTCAACACAACTCTTAAATGATCTGTTATTTCATTAATTAAGGGAACCAATTTGCTCAGTGGAAAATTTAGAACAGTCTGCAGTCTGAATAAATTACGCCTGTCTTCATTTCTTTAAGTCCCCCATATCTGTAAAGTCTTTATGACGAACCAATTTTTAAAATATTTTATTGATTACCACACAATACCCTGGATTGCATCCTCAATATAGCAGATGACTTTGACTTGTACAGTCTGTGGAATGAGGTGCTGCCCATTGATTAATGTTTGTAAATACTATGTGCATGAGTTGCATGGAATCTTGTACTCTATGGAGGACCTTGGCAACCTGTGGAAAGGTGCAATGCATTTTCGCAGGACACACAACTCTCTTGGTGTTTCTCGAGATACATTGCGCTGTGCAACCAAACGTAAGAAAAACGTCAGACCACAATATTTCCATTTCTATTGAAGTTTTATCTTGTACAATCGCAAGGCACAGATATGTATTTATGAGAGAAATATTCGGCATATTGTACGTTAATCACAGAGCGCTTTTCAATTATACAGATCGTGAACATACATTGCGCTGAAAATCAGAATTAATACAGTTCATAAGTTCGAGGAGCAGAATTAGGCCATTCGGCCCATCAAGTCTATTCCACCATTCAATCACGACTGATCAATCCTTCCCGTTCAACATGCGTTAAATGAGCATTTACAATTCAGATTTTAAGCTACGCATTATTTTTACCCAATGTAATGGCAGTTTCTATACCTTCCCAAAGTCCAACTTCGATAGCCATTACTGCTCGGGATGGAATGGAGGTATAGCTTACGCACGCATCGCACTCTGAGATAACAAAACGAATCTTCCAAACATCTTTTCTTGATTTATTGGTCTTTATTAAAGTAGCACAATCAAAGAGTAATTCATAACCTTTCGTCCTTATCAACTGTTTGTTCATCAAACAACACAGTAACATTCATATAGTCGTTACCGTGTGGTTCTTGCGAGTGTAGCTGGCGTGAGTATGACTGGTGCGAGCCTGCTAAAGAACTGTATTCTCTCCAACCTCCGAGACTAAACTGACCCACAATCTCTGTTGCTACGTTAGCCTCCTCCCTGTAGACACTCCCCATTACGTATTAAATCACACCCACAAACATGCAAAAAAGGCATAAACTAGAAATATTAAACATAGCCATAATACAATAACAGTAACTACATTAAGCATAAATGGCTCCTACACCCAATATAATTCCTTTCAAGAGATCATAATATTTTGTCATGTTATCTATTGATTTTTGTGTTATAAATTCATGGTTTTTACCTGTGCTAATAAAAATGTCGAAAGATTGTTTAGTTGTGTTGCATAATTATTATCTATATAATTATTAATTCTACCCCCATCTCCACGTGTTAATATAAAACTCTAAAGGGAGAACAAGCAAGAATTGTTTTACCATTTTAATAGTTCTTCAATTATTCGCAATGGCATTGAAGGTTTTTAAAAACCATGACAACTTCTTGCGTGTGAGATGTGCATCACATATTGGTAAGGATTAGAAACATAGAAAATAGGTGCAGGAGGAGTCCATTTGGCCCTTCGAGCCAGCACTGTCATTGTGATCATGGCTGATCATCCACAATCTTTTTAGTAAATTCTGTGATTGGGGCTTCTTCATCATTGTGATGCAAGGGAACTTCAACACGGACTGCCCTCTGTACACAGGACCTTGCCAAAAGCCACTGGTGCCAACTTCCTGAAGTACAATTCATTCACACATCCGACTGGTGAAAATTCACAGGTCAATGAGACAAGAGCCTAGCGGTGAAAATCTGACCCAACTATAAACCTCAGAGGTTTGTAGGGATGATGGATTTGCATTTTTCCAATAATTTGTGTGCTTTACTACACCTATTTTTTGCTAAATATCCCCAGCGTTCCAGCTGCATTTTGATGCCTGTCAAATTGGCTGCATACTGTAAGGTGCTGTTGATTGGTACCTGGCAATGGTGCAACGGGTAGGTCTGCTGCCTCAGTACCAGAGATCCGGGTTTGATCCCTACCGAGGGTACAACCTGTGTGAAGTTTGCGTGGTTTCCATGTGACCATGTGAGTTTCCACTGGGGTGCTTAGGTTTCCACCCACATCCCAAAGACGTGTTGGATTGTAGGTTAATTGACCTCTGTAAAATTGCCTCTAGTGTGGAGTGAGTGGATGAGAGAGTGGGGTAAAGTGGACATAGTGTGAAAGGGTGATCAATGGTCAGTGTGGAATTGGTGGGCTGATGGACCTGTTTCCATGCTGTATCTCCAAACGGAAAGTTCACCAAACTGTGCCTTCTATCGGCACATACTTAATAACATTTCACCTTGATTGTTACAGAGCTTCTGAATTTGTGGAAGTAAAACCTGTCCATCTCACTGGTGGTTCTTCGTCATCATAAATATATTATCCCTCTTCTAGTTATCCAGCAAGATTTGGCATTTGACTTCTTCAGTCTATTGATTACTTTCAATCTATTGAAAGTAAGCATGCAGGTACAGCAGGCAGAGATGAAAGCTAATGGCATGATGGCCATCACGTGAGGATTTGCGATAAGGAGCAAGGAGGTCCTACTGCAGTTGTGCAGGGCCCTGGTGAGACCGCACCTGGAGTATTGTGTGCAATTTTGGTCTCCTAATTTGAGGAAGGACATTATTGCTCTTGAGGGAGTGCAGCGTAGGTTCACCAGGTTAATTCCCAGGATGGTGGGACTGACATACGATGAAAGAATGGGTCGACTGGGCTTGTATTCACTGGAATTTAGAAGGGTGAGAGTGGATCTTATAGAAACATATAAAATTCTTAAAGGATTGGACAGGTTAAATGCAGGTAAAATGTTCCAGATGTTGGGGGAGCCCAGAACCAGGGGCCACAGTCTAAGAATAAAGGGGAGGCCATTTAAAACTGAGATGAGAAAACCTTTTTCACCCAGAGAGTTGAGAATTTGTGGAATTGTCCGCCGCAGAAGGCAATAGAGGCCAATTCACTGGATGAATTTAAAAGAGAGTTAGATAGAGCTCTTGGGGCTGGCGGAATCAAGGGGTATGGGGAGAAGGCAGGCACGGGTTACTGATTGTGGACGATCAGCCAGGATCATGTATGGGCAAATGGGGTCAGTTGAACTTGGCATAATGTTTGACACAAACACTGTGGGCTGAAGGGCCCAATCCTGTGCTGTACTCTTCTATGTTCTAATGTCAAACGCTACCCTCACCACCCTCTCCCCGCTCTCCGTCAGTTCCTTCAGCGCATCTCTCAGGATCTTGAAGGTCATGAGAAACGATGAACCTGCTCCAAAAATGGAGCCGATGACTGGGATAAAGTCTAGAGCTAATTGCACGGCTGAAACCGTCACAATAGCAGCTCCCCAACCTATCCTCATAATTATATCTGGAGTTATTTCTCCCAGCAGGGGAGTTTTTGCTGCTGCTTTCAGCTCCTCCATGGATTTACCTGTTCTGTTGGCCAGTCGCTGAAGGGAAGTGTCATTAAGACCCAGGCATTTCCTGAAATGGATGATTGCTCCAATCAGTATGGGAGTGTCACACGCGAGAGAGACTCCAGGGACAGGGATGGCTCCTACTCTTCCCGAGAGGATCGCCCATGCCCAGATCTCCTTCTTCAGCAACTCATTTTTCTTCTGAATAATCTCCACTCTGAGGTTGGCAAGGGCCAGGACAAACTTCCTTTTCTTTATATTTGGTAAATCACCTTCCAGTGCTTTATTCAACTCACCAAAATCATACTGATGCTGTTCAAAACTGGATATCAGGAACACCCTGGGATCAGTGATCCCGACCTTCCCCAATCCACAGAGGCAGTCACTCCGGATCTTTTCCAATTCTGCATTTTCATCAAATTCCTTCCGTTCCTTCAACACTGAATAAAGGTCAGCGTCAATCTTCGAGCGAACAAAGTAGAACCTCTTCCCCAGCCGCTTAATCTCATCGGCAAGTTTTGCATCATTCTCTTTGAATCGAGTAGCTGTCACTATGATGAAGAAATCGTATTTTTTAAATTGCATTTCCTTCAGATAGGATCCTGCCTCGAATTGTGGAGATCCGATCCCCGGCTGGTCCCAGTAGCGGACATTGGGCAGATTGGGATGTGTGTATCCGGTTGGCTCCTTTGTAGTTTCTATGGTCCCAGTCGCAGCCGCTCCCTCATCTGTGCAACAAAGCCCTCTCATGGCGTTGATGAAGGAGGATTTTCCTGTACCTGTGTCCCCCGTCACGGCGACGTTCAGCTCGGTCTCGTCCAGCTCTTTCATCTTCTTCTGTATCATGAGTTTAATCTTTTCCACACCACCCGTTTGGAAGTCGGACTTCAGTTTGCTGAGCTCATCCTGCGTGAAGATTGTGGGGGTCTCAGACTGAGCCGCCTGTTGACTGAAAGGAAACATGTGATGGAACATGACTGAAAGGAAACATGTGTTGGAACATGACCGAAAGGAAACATGACTGAAAGAAAACCATGACAGTTTCCAGTTGAAACAGCATCCAAACACATTGCACATTGCATCATGACCAGATATCCTCGTGTCAATCTGACCTATTGATTGTACAGCAGGCTAAACAAAGCATTTCACTGTACTTCAGTACACATGCACAACAATAAGGATAAACATAGTTATGGTTGAAATGCTTTTCCTGTTACAGAGCAAAGTGCAGTGGGATTATAAGGAGATATATAAAATTATGAGGAACATCCGTATGGTGATTAATCACTTGTCTTTTTCTCAGGGTAGGTAACTAAAATCTGGAGGGTTTCCAGTTGAGGGGGAAAGATGACTGGTGGCTATTTGGAACGAGCTGTCAGAAAAGTGGTGGAAACAGGTACAATGATAATAATCATGATCGTAATTTATTAACCAAGCATGTTTTGCAACATACGAGGAATTTGGTTTGCCAATAAACAATAGACAATAGGTGCAGGAGGCCATTCGGCCCTTCGAGACAGCACCACCGTTCAATGTGATCATGGCTGATCACTCTCAATCAGTACCCCGTTCCTGCCTACTCCCCATTCCCCTGACTCCGCTATCCTTAAGAGCTCTATCTAGCTCTCTCTTGAAAGCATTCAGAGATTTGGCATCCACTGCCGTCTGAGGCAGAGAATTCCACAGATTTACAACTCTCTGAGTGAAAAAGGTTTTTCCTCATCTCCGTTGTAAATGGCCTACCCCTTATTCTTAAACTGTGGCCCCTGGTTCTGGACTCCCCCAACATTGGGAACATGTTTCCTGCCTCTAGCATGTCCAATCCCTTAATAATTTTATAAGTGGTGGAGACAGGTACAATGATAATAATCATAATCGTAATTTATTAACCAATTATGTTTTGCAACATACGAGGAATGTGGTTTGCCTTACAGTCATACCAAAAAAGCACAAGGCAAAGAGTGGCAATAAAGGGGGCTTTTTCTGGTTGGCTGCCAGTGACCAGTGGAGTTCCGCACGGGTCAGTGCTGGGGCTATTAATATTTGGATGAGGGGATCGAAGGCTTTGTGGCCAAGTTTGCAGATGATACGAAAATAGGTGGAGGGGAGGTAGTGTAGAGAAAGCCAGGACTCTACAGAAGGACGTGGACAGGTTGGGAGAGTGGGCAAAGAAGTGGCAGATGGAATATAGTTTAGCAAACTATGGACTCATTCATTTTGATTATAGGAATAAAGGCGTAGACTATTTTCTAAATAGCGAGAGAATCCACAAATCGGAGATGGAAAGGGACTTGGGAGTCCTGGTGCAGGATTCCCAAAAAGTTCATTTGCAAGTTGAATCGGTAGTCAGGGAGGCAAACACAATGGCAGCATTTATTTCAAGAGGACCAACATACACAAACAGGGATTTAATGCTGAGGCTCTGTAAGATGCTGGTCAGGCTGCAATTGGAGTATTGTGAGCAATTTCTGGCCCTATATACAAACATAGAAAATAGGTGCAGGAGGAGGCCATTCGGCCCTTCGAGCCACCACCACCATTCATTGTGATCATACCTGATCATCCACAATCAGTAACCTGTGCCCAACCTCTCCCCATATCCCTTGATTCCGCTAGTTCCCAGAGCTCTATCTAACTCTCTTCAATTCATCCAATGATTTGGCCTCCACTGCCCTCTGTGGCAGAGAATTCCACAAATTCACAACTCTATGGCTGAAAAAGTTCCTTCTCACCTCTGTTTTAAATGGCCTCCCATTTATTCTAAGATTGTGGCCACTGGGTCTGGACTCGCCCAACATTGGGAACATTTTTCCTGCATCTAGCTTGTCCACTCCTTTTATAATTTTACATGTTTCTATAAGATCCCCTCACATCCTTCTAAACTCCAGTGAATACAAGCCTAGTCTTTCAATCTTTCCTCTTATGACAGTCCCGCCATCCCAGGGATCAATCTTGTGAACCTACGCTGCACTGCCTCAATTACAAGGATATCCTTCCTCAAATTAGGAGACCAAAACTGTACACAATACTTCAGATGTTGTCTTACCAGGGCCCTGTAAAACTGCAGACGAACCTCTTTACACCTATACTGAAATCCTCTCATTATCTGAGGAAGGATGTGCTGGCTCGGGAGAGAGTCCAGAGGAGATTTACAAGAATGATCCCTGGAATGAGTATGTTAACACATGATGAGCATTTGACAGCACCAGGCCTCCACCACAGCAGTTTAAAAGAATGAAGGGGAGGCCTCATTGAAACTTAGTGAAAGGCCTGGATAGTGTCAGGTGTTATGGGGAAAAGGTTGGAGAATGGGGTTAGGAGGGAGAGATAGATCAGCCATAATTGACTGGCGGTGTGGACTTGATGGGCCAAATGGCCTAATCCTGCTCCTGTCAGACAATGAACGTGGTCATTTGGAGTATCGCCTGCAGTTCCACTCAACCATCGGAGGAAGGATGCGATGGCCCTGGAGAAAGTGCATACAACGTTTACCAGAATGCTGCCTGGATTAGAGGTATTTGCTATTAGGATAGGTTGGACAAATTTGGATCTTTTTCTCCCGAATGCTAGAGGTTAAGGGGGATACCCAATGGACAGAATCTTTTTCCCCAGGATGGAAATGCCAAAGAATACCTAGCATAGCTTTCAGGTTAAAGGACTAAAGTGTAAAGAACCTTTATAGGGCAAGTTTTTACACTGGAGAGTAATGGGTGCCTGGAACGTACCACATAGGGTGGTAGTGTAAACAGATATGGCAGTGGCGTCTAAGAGGCTTTTGGCGAGGCACATGTGTATGCAGGGTATGGAGGGATATAGATCGTGTTGGCTGATGAAATTAGTTTACCTTGGCATTATGTTCAGCAGAGACATTGTGGGCTGAAAGGCCTGATCTTGCACTGACTGGCCCACATCACGACACTGCAAGTCTGTCCACTAGCCTCAAGGATGGGGTCAGGAATGTTCTGGGTAAAGCTGCAACCACAGATCCATCTTCCCCACTTGCCTGCAATGAGCACAGCTCAAACAACACTGTGCACCGTCCCACACTCAAAATGATCACATCTTCCACGACCAACACACAATGGGTTCACTGTGTGCCAAGCACAGGATGCCATGCTGCTACTTACATGAGCTACTCTGAGAACAACTCCAAACCCCAAACCCTTCACCAACAAGCATTTTAGTGCAAAGGGATGCTGCCACCATTAGCATGCACAGCATGCTGCTTATGAAAGATATCACTATTCCTTCTGAAGGCAGGACTCAGCTATTGAGGAAGTATGACCGGGCCACTTGCTCAGGGCAGTTAAAAAGGGATATGAATTGGTTGTCTTGACTCCAATGTCTACATCGTGAAAAGAGATTAGATGCAAAGAGAATGGACTTCAGTTGCCGATCAACGAGCTCTCTCCTGTAACAATGGGCAATCTGAGCACTGGCCATGCCCTGCGCTGGCAGGTTGTACTGAGGCAAGGAGACGCAGGGAGACAAGGTACAGGGTGACAGGGTGACAAGGTACAGGGTGACAGGGTGACAGGGAGACAAGGTGACAGGGAGACAGGGAGACAGGGTGACAGGGAGACAAGGTGCGGCATGTCCAGACCTACCTGGAGCTGCCTCCTCCCATTTCTGATCTCTGTGCGTCGGTGCCGGCCTGTGTGATGATCCTGTGATCCTCGCGCTGCGCTGAGGTGAGGTCGGGGATCAGAACTCCTCTTCGTCCTTGGATGTGCGAGTCTTCTCCTTCAAGAGGAAAGTAGTGAGAGAGTGAGTGCTGGTTTGTTCTGTACCAGAAATCCCTGAGGCTATTGGGAATATCACCCTTAATCGGGATGGGTTTAATGCAATCTACTAGAAAGTGGGCATGTACACGCTGGAGTTTAGGAGAATGAGGGGGACATCATTGAAACTCACCAAATAGTGAAAAGCCTGTGTAGAGTGGATGTGGAGAGGGTGTTTCCACTAGTGGGAGAGTCTCAGAACTAAAGGACGTTCCTTTAGGAAGGAGACGAGCAGGAATTTCTTTAGTTAGAGGGTGGTGAATCTATGGAATTCATTGCCACAGAAGGCTGTGGAGACCAAGTCAATGGAGTTCTCTCAGGCAGAGATAGATTCTCCAATGTTATGGGTGTCAGGGGTTATAGGGAGAAGACAGGAGAATGGGGTCAAGAGGGAGATATAGATCAGCCATGATTGAATGGCGGAGTAGACGATGGTCCGAATGGCCTCAGCTATTACATCTGATAGAGAACAATGTTACTCACCAGTGGCAAATTCTCCACCATCAACATGTGGCAGGGACTAGTTGGGCCGAAGGGTCTATTTCTGTCCTGCAAATGCTACCACTAAAAGAGATCAATCGAAATGAGCAGGTACCGAAACAATGTCCAGAACCAGGGGGTCACAGTTTAAAAATAAGGGGGAGGCAATTTAGGACTGAGATGAGGAAAAACATTTTCACCCAGAGAGTTGTGAATCTGTGGAATTCTCTGCCACAGAAGGCAGTGGAGGCCGATTCACTGGATGTTTTCAAGATAGAGTTAGATTTAGCTCTTAAGTCTAAAGGAATCAAGGGATATGGGGCAAAAGCAGGAACGGGGTACAGATTTTAGATGATCAGCTATGATTATATGGAATGGCGGTGCTGGCTCGAACGGCCGACTCCTGTACTTATTGTTCTCTGTTTCTATGAGTCTCATGTGGCACCGAGAGAGGTTGGATATTCTGCATGGGGGGAGGGTCCCAGGCCTGTGGACAAGTCTCAGAGAGGGGCAGGCAATGCACTCAGCCTCCTCGCCGCCCACAGGAGACCGCGGTGCTGGAGATTGTTTAGTGCCCGGGACAATCGGGCGGACTGCTAACGTGGCAACAAACACCAGCGGCCACTCGGTAGCTCCCCCATCATGATTCCCAATCTATTTGCAACGAATTATCTGTATTGATTGCAACGCCCCTTCTCTGAAACCACTACCATTCCGAAAATAGAGCGCCGCGCTGGTGATCCGGGGGGGGGTGGGATTCACACAGATGGAATTCTCAAGTGTTGCCGCAGTTTTCCTATTTTCTGTGGGATTCAGTCGCTTTACAGCAGATTACATGGAGCGCTGAGTGGAACGTTGCTGCCTTGCAGCGTGACTCCATTCAACATCACACCATCGCACTGACAACTCGCCTCAGTTTGTGCTTCAATCACTTGTTCCTACCTGCACTCGTTCTGCAAGCAATCGTCAGAGGAGAAAGATGCGGAGCTGAACAGAACAGTTGTGTGGCTCGCCCCTCTCTCCCCCCACTCTCTCTCCCCCCCCCCCCCCCCCCCCGCTCAGTCGCTTGGCCCCTCTCTCCCTCTCTCTCTCTCTTTTTTTCATTCCAAGGACTTTATTCAACAAATACATATTACAGTGTGCCATGCTCTTCCTCAGGACTTTCATGTAGTCGCCCCCCAGGACATCCCAGAAGGCTCTAACAAACTCAACTGTCAGCCCATCCAGCCCAATGATAAGGGGTCATTGGAGGAGTTGACCATCCCATCGTCCGTGAGCAGCTCGACGAGCTGTTTGCGGGCTCCTTGCCCTTTCTCCAGAGAAAGAAAGAAAGATGAAGCCCGGTCCAGATCGTGCAGCATCTGGACTCGCGACCTCACGTAAGGACCTCGGGACCGCTCAAGCTGCAGGTCCCTCAGCGCTTCCTTCCTCTCCTGAAAGTGGATGGAAGTGTAGAGTGACTGGACATCCATGGTAAAGATGAGGGAATGGGGGCCTGGAAACCGGAAGTTATCGAGGAGATGGAGAGCATGTGAGGTGTCTTGGATGTAGGTGGAGAGGGATTTGACCAGGGGGGTGTAGGATGGAGTCGAGGTAGGTGGAAATAAGTTTGGTGGGACATGAACAGGCAGAAACAATGGGTCTGTTTATGGATTTTAGGGAGAAGGTAAAATCGGGCCGTGCGGGGCTGGGGATCAATAAGGTTGGAGGCATTAGAGGGCAGAGCGCCGGAAATGGTGAGGTCCGTGATGGTGCTGATGATTAAGGCCTGGTGCTCGTCGGTGGGGTCATGGTTCAAGGATAAGTAGGAGGAGGTGTCTGAGTGTTGTCGTCTGGCCTCGGTCCGGTAGAGGTCAGCACGCCAGACTACCACAGCACCTCCCTTGTCAGCGGGTTTGATGACTAAGTCAGGGTTGCTGCAGAGTGAGTGGAGGGCTGTACGTTCAGGAGGGAAGAGGTTAGAGTGAGTCAGGGGAGTGGAGAATTTGAGGCGGTAAATGTCACGCCGGCAGTTGGAGATAAAATGTTCTAATGAGTGACGTTGGCTAACCGGGAGAATCCAAGGGGAGAGTCCTTTAGATATGGGAGGGAAACTTCCATTCCCTGAAGAATGAGGACATCTCCAATGACCTGGCATGGAGCACCTCATCATGTGCGCAGATGCGGCATAGATGGAGGAATTGGGAGTGGGGGATGGAGTCTTTACAGGAAGCAGGGTGAGAGAAGTGTGGTCTAGATAGTTGTGGGGGTCAGTGGGTTTATAATAGACTAGATCAAGTGGACCTGTTGGGCCCAACGCCCCCCCCCCCACTCCACCTGGGCACCGTGGCCTTTAACTGTTACTAGGGGCACTGCCTCCGGTGCGCCCCAGACCCCGGCCGTGTTCTCATTGGGAGAACTATCCACCTCACCCACTCCATCCCCCCTCACCCAGTCTATCCCCCCTCCTCCTCCTACCCCCCACCACCATCCCCTCATCACCGACTGCATCCCACCACCACCATCCCCCCTCACCTACTCGATCTCCCCCTCCTCCTCCTCCCCACCCTCCTCGTCCCCCACCCCCTCACCTACTCGACCCCCCCATCTCCACCACCCCCTCACACACTCCATCCCCACTCCCTCCACATCCACCCCTCACCCTCTCCGCCTCCTCTCCCTTCCTTTTCCTCCTCACCCTCCCCCCCCCCGCTCCCCTGAAGCTCACGTCACCCCCCCCATCCCCTCCCCCCCCACCCCCCCCACACGCTCAATACCCGGGGGGGTGAAGTGTTTGTGAGTGTGAAATGTGCGTGTCTGGAGTCACTGGCAATGGGCTGAATACATCACGGGGGGGGGGGGGGGGGGGGGGCGACCAATGTGGACGCGCTTCAACTGCGATGTTGCCGCATAAACAGCGACCTCGGAATGAAACGAAACTGCAACCGAGAAAACAAATATTTCCGAGAAAGGGTGTTTCCTTTACACGCATGCAAGGTTTAGCAAGATAAAAACGAACATACACACACACACACACCACACACTCACACACCACACACACACACACATACCACACACTCACACACACACACACACACCACACACTCACACACACACACACACACACCACACACTCACACACCACACACACACACACACACCACACACTCACACACACACACCACACACTCACACACACACACACACACACCACACACTCACACACCACACACACACACACACACCACACACACACACCACACACTCACACACCACACACACACACACACACACCACACACTCACACACACACTCACACACACACACACCCTCACACACACACACCACACATTCACACACACACACAACTGCTGCCCTGGTCGATCAAACCCAGTGAACACGATTCCAAGCCGCACTTTTGCCAACTCTCATTTCAATTCATCCCGTTAATGAAAACCAAGTGCACTGGAGACGTGAAATAAAAATAACATCAAACGCTGGAAACGTTCAGCAGCCCAGGCAGCCAATGGATCCTGGAGCTGAAACACTCAACTCAGATTTGATAACTTAGAGATAGACACAAAAAGCTGGAGTAACTCAGCGGGACAGGCAGCATCTCTGGAGGGAGATAACTCAGAAACTGATGACAGATTCTCTCCGCGGCTGCTGCCTGTCTCACTGAGTGTTTGAACAGTTTCCAGTGCCGCTGCTCCGGTTCTGGTCCTTACCTACTTCGGTTCAGGAGGAGACTCCGTCAGTGAACGTCCGCTGTGGTCGCCGCTCCAGTGCGCTGTGGTCGCCGCTCCAGTCCGCTGTGGTCGCCGCTCCAGTGCGCTGTGGTCGCCGCTCCAGTGCGCTGTGGTCGCCGCTCCAGTCCGCTGTCAATACTTGTTCCTCTGTCCCTCTCTCCCCCTCCCCCTGCCCAGTTCTCCCAGTCCTCCTGTCTCCACCCATATCCTTTCTTTGTCCCGCCCCCCCTAAAGAAGGGTCTCGACCCGAAACGTCACCCATTCCTTCTCTCCGGAGATGCTGCCTGTCCCGCTGAGTTACTGCAGCATTTTGTGATACCTTCGTGTCAAGTACTTGGATGGATTGCTGCACCTTATCAATAAGGCTCAAGATCTGTGTGGGCTCGCCTGTTGCCGAGTAACTTTACTGTTTACCCGCCCCGGGACTCCAAGCTGTGAGGCTCAGACAGACAGTGCGGAAACAGGGGACAATGACACCTACAATCAGAAACCCACGCAAGTCACAGGGAGAATCTGTCCAGACACCACCCATAGTCGGGATCGAACCCGGGTCTCTGGTGCTGCAGGCGCTGTAAGGCTGTAACTCTGCCGCTGAGCACATTATATAAACAAGCCCAGTCTGGGGTCACTGGCAATGGACTGAATACATCACGGGGGGAAAACAAGACAGGCACAAAATACTGGAGTAACTCAGCGGGACAGGGAGCATCTCTGGATAGAAGCAATGGGTGACGTTTCGGGTCAAGACCCTTCAGAATGAAGTCAGGGGAGAGGGAGTCCACATAGATTCAAACCTCGACTTCAAAACCAACATAAAAAAGGTTTGGAAAGTTAGGAAAAGGGGACGTACAGCGTGATCTGGGTATCCTAGTGCATCAGTCACTGAAAGGAAGCATGCAGGTACAGCAGGCAGTGAAGAAAGCCAATGGAATGTTGGCCTTCATAACAAGAGGAGTTGAGTATAGGAGCAAAGAGGTCATTCTGCAGTTGTACAGGGCCCTAGTGAGACTGCAACTGGAGTACTGTGTGCAGTTTTGGTCTCCAAATTTGAGGAAGGATATTCTTGCTATTGAGGGCGTGCAGCGTAGGTTTACTAGGTTAATTCCCGGAATGGCGGGACTGTCATATGTGGAAAGACTGGAGCGACTGGGTTTGTATACACTGGAATTTAGAAGGATGAGAGGGGATCTTATCGAAACGTATAAGATTATTAAGGGGTTGGACATGTTAGAGGCAGGAAACGTTCCCAATGATGGGGGAGTCCAGAACAAGGGGCCACAGTTTAAGAATAAGGGGTAGCCCATTTAGAATGGAGATGAGGAAAAACTTTTTCAGTGAGAGAGTTGTGAATCTGTGGTATTCTCTGCCTCAGAAGGCAGTGGAGGCCAATTCTCTGAATGCATTCAAGAGAGAGCTAGATGCAGCTCTTAAGGATAGCGGAGTCAGGGGGTATGGGGAGATGGCAGGAACGGGGTAATGATTGAGAATGATCAGCCATGATCACATTGAATGGCGGTGCTGGCTTGAAGGGCTGAATGGCCTACTCCTGCACCTATTGTCTATTTCTATTGTCTATTGGAATAAAGTAAAGTTCAGTTTGGCAAATTTCAGGTTCACCAGAAATTTCCTATCAATTGCAGCAGCATAGGTATACTTCCACTCAATGGTTCTCTCTCACATCACCTAGTATCTGATAAGTTGGTGCTCAACATCGATGTGGAGTCCTGGGAGAGCCTTGCAGCTGACCGTATGAGGTGGAGAGGTGCCCTGAACCAACATCTCAAAATGGGGGAAGAGAAACTGATGAACGCAGCGGCAGACAAGTGGGTACGCAGAAAGGAACGCAGCAACTTCAACAGACCAGAGACCACACACACAAATGTGACCTTTGCGACTGGGATGGTCACTCCCACATTGTTCTCTTCAGCCACAAGCGACGCTGCTCTAGCCGAGGTGTGGAGCAAGCAGCCAACTAGGATGCATCACCCATGGTCAGCCATGACCGAGGGGGCCTAAGAACTGGTCTGATACACACCCCACTGCCTTAAAACCACTGGAATCATTATATAAACAAGCACTTAATACTTTGGACAAGACGCCATTCAGTTTTCATTATTGCCACATTCTAAAGAAATATAATCTGCTTAGCTGGAAAACCTCATCAAATCTAAAAATGTCTGGTTGGTTTATAGGATTCTGCATGGTTTAGCTGCTCCTCCTCTGTCTGGTTTCATCAACTTCAAATCTACTGCAAACAGAGTTACCAGAGGTGCAGCTAGGGGGACTGCACTGTCCCATTCAGGAAAACTGCATGTAGACAGGCTGTCTGTTCCTTCAGAGCATCACATCAATGGTATTCAGTACCACAATCAGTTAGAGATTCCCTATCATGTTATTCATTTAAGCGTAACGTCAAGAAATGGCTTATTGAGAACCAACAATGTCAACACTGATGCCATTTTTATCCAACTTGAACGTGACTTTTAAAACTTAAACTTAACAAATGTAAACTTTAAATTAAGACTGTACTCACACAGTATTTTTACATCTGCTGTTTGGGTTTTGTCTGCTCATTTTATTGCTTTGTACGGTAATGTACTATGTTTTTAACTATTGTACATATTGTATTGTATTTCTTTTCTAGGATGCCAAACAACATCAGGCTGAGGGACTGTCGATGAAAACTAGCTACTCGGCTAACTCGAGTACATTTACATTTGTTTAAATGCCAATGTTGGAGTAACTTAGTGGGTCAGGCAGCATCCGTGGAGAATATGGATAGGTGACGTTTCACAGAGTGCTGGAGTAACTCAGTGGGTCAGGCAGCATCTGAGGGGCAGAGGGATGGGTGATGTTTCAGGGGGTGAGAACGTTCTTCAGATTGAAAGTACGGGATGGGGGGGGGGAGAGGTGAAGAGTTGGAGGCGAGGAAAGACCAGGACTAAACTGGGCTGGCAGCAAATGACCTCAGGCAGGACTGTGCCTGGTTGGCCCATTGCTGACCAGTGTGGGCCCATTGCTGGCCAGTGTGGGCCCATTGCTGGCCAGTGTGGGCCCATTGCTGGCCAGTGTGGGCCCATTGCTGGCCAGTGTGGGCCCATTGCTGGCCAGTGTGGGCCCATTGCTGGCCAGTGTGGGCCCATTGCTGGCCAGTGTGGGCCCATTGCTCGCCAGTGTGGGCCCATTGCTCGCCAGTGTGGGCCCATTGCTCGCCAGTGAGGGTTTGCTCTCTGGAGGGATACAATGGGGTGAACTCTGGATCTGGTTAAACGATGAGGATGGAGGAAGACGGGAGTTTTAGTAGAAGTTAATTTTAAAGTCTGAAGCAGTCTGGAGAAGGGTCTCGACCTGAAACGTCACCCATTCCTTCTCCCCAGAGTTGCTGCCTGTCCCACTGAGTTACTGCAGCATTTTGTGTAGGAAAATAACTGCAGATGCTGGTGCAAATCGAAAGTATCACAAAATGCTGGAGTAACTCAGCGGGTCAGGCAGCATCTAGGAGAGAAGGAATTAGTGACATTTCGGGTCGAGACCCTTCTTCAGACTAAAATTCAGTCTGAAATGCAGCATTTTGTGTCTATGTGAACTGTGCAAGTTGCCAGCCTTCGTTTACGACAGTGGCTTCAGACAGTGACATCTGATCCAGGGCCCGCCGGGACCCACCTGGAAGGCCGGCGAGCAGACCGGCCGCGGGAGGGAGGGAGGGAGTGCACGGCCTGGATGGGGGAGTGGGCCGCTGGAGGCCCTGCAGCAGCCTGGGGCTCAGTTAGACTGGGCTCTGCTGGAGGCCCTGCAGCAGCCTGGGGCTCAGTTAGACCGGGTCCTGCTGGAGGCCCTGCAGCAGCCTGGGGCTCAGTTAGACCGGGTTCTGCTGGAGGCCCTGCAGCAGCCTGGGGCTCAGTTAGACCAGGTCCTGCTGGAGGCCCTGCAGCTGCCTGCGGCTCAGTTCGACCAGACACTACTGGAGGCCCTGCAACAGCCTGGGGCTCAGTTAGACAGGGCCCTGCTGGAGGCCCTGCAGCAGCCTGGGGCTCAGTTAGACCGGGCACTGCTGGAGGCCCTGTAGTAGCCTGGGGCTCGGCTGGACGGGCTGCCACTCCAAGAGGCCGAGCGCGTGGACCGCACGCGGCCTACAGCGGTGGAGCAGCGGTGGAGGACACCATGGCTACACCTGGCCAGGCCGACCCTGCAACACCACCAGGACAACAGACCTTCATGTGACATTTAATTCTCCCGTCTAAGTCGTTAATATGTATTGTAAATAGCTTGGGTCCCAGCACCGAGCCTTGCGGCCTCCCACTAATCACTGCCTGCCATTCTGAAAAGGACCCGTTAATTCCTACTCTTTGCTTCCTGTCTGCCAACCAGGTTTCTATCCATGTGTAAGAAGGAACTGCAGATGCTGGTTTAAACCGAAGATAGACATAAAAAGCTGGAGTAACACAGCGGGACAGGCAGCATCTGTGGAGAGAAGTAATGGGTGACGATTCGGGTCGAGACCCTTCTTCAGACAGGTCAATACCCTACCCCAATACAATGTGCTCTAACTTTGCACACTAATCTCTTGTGTGGGACCTTGTCAAAGGCTTTTTGAAAGTCCAGATACACCACATCCATTGGCTCTCTCTTATCCATTCTACTTGTTACATCCTCAAAAAAGCTCCAGATTAGTCAAGCATGATTTCTCCTTCATAAATCCATGCTGACTTTGACCGATCCCATCACTGCTTTCCAAATGCTCTGCTATTACATCTTTAATAATTGACTCAAGCATCTGTCCCACTACCGATGTCAGGCTAACAGGTCTATAATTCCCTGTTTTCTCTCTCCCTCCTTTCTTAAAAAGTGGAGTTACATTGGCTACCCTCCAGTCCACAGGAATTAATCCAGAGTCGAGAGAACATTGGAAAATGATCACCAATGCTCCACGATTTCCAGGACCACCTCCTTGAGTACTCTGGGATGCAGACCATCAGGCCCTGGGGATTTATCTGCCTTCAATCCCAACAGTTTACCAAGCACTATTTCCTGACTAATGAGGATTCTCTTCAGTTCCTCCCTCCCACCAGATCCTCGGTCCCCTAATACAACTGCCATACACTTGTACTGGATCTGAGATGCATATCTATGATGTATCTAAGTGTTTATGTATGGTGGTACTTGTACTGAACTGTATACAACAATGATTTACACTGTACCTCAGTACATGTTACCAATGAAGTACCATACCATACCATGCTACAATATCGCGTCCTTATATCATGAATGCGTCGTGTACCGTTGGTAAGATAACAACATTAAAAAGACACCTGGACAAGTACCTAGGTAGGAAAGGTTGAGACGGATATGGTCCAAACACTGGCAGGTGGAACTAGCGTAAATGGGACGTCATGGTCGGCATGTACATGTTGGGCCGAAGGGCCTGTTCCCATGCTGTGTGACTCCATGACACATCTGGCGGTGAGGAAACGTGAGGGTGAATAGCTGGCTGATGAATGGACCGTCCCTTACACCAGGCAATCTCCTTCCCTGCTTCTCTGGGGCAGTGCCACAGCTCCACCCACCCCCTTCCAGCTCCTCTCATTCCAGCTGCTCTCACCGATCCAGCCTTCATCCCCATTCTCGTCTGGCCAGAACCATCCTGAGAGTGGCAGAGTTACACAGCACCACTACAGTTAATAAGTTTTGCTCCTCTCTCGGACGGGAGTTACAGATTCGAGGCCACTCACACCTTTCTTCCAGCGGCCTCTCCTCCCCACCCTGCCTAACCAGACGCGCTACGCACAGAAACGTCACCTATCCATGTTCTCCAGAGATGCTGCCAGACCCGCTGAGTTACTCCAGCACTCTGTGAAACATCGCCTATCCATGTTCTCCACAGATGCTGCCTGACCCGTTGAGTTACTCCAGCATTTTGTGTCTTTCCTTAGTTTCAGATGTTGGCTGCCAATGGCCATGGAATCGAAATAAGATAAAACGCTAGAAACATCGTGTGAACATCTTCCAATCAATATCACCCTCCCATCCGTATCCACCCATCACTTGCCAGACTTTGTTCCACCCCCACCTCACTTCCTGCTTTCATGCCCCTACTGCAGATGGTCTGATGGAGCTGAAACATTGCCTTTAGACTTTAGATTTCACAGATGCAGCTTGGAAACAGACCCTTTGGCCCACCGAGTCCACACCACCCTGCGATCACCCACACTCACATTATCCTACACACTAGGGACAATTTACCATTTTTACTGAAGCCTATTAACCTACAAACCTGTAAGTCTTTGGAATGTGGGAGGAACGTAGATCACCCAGAAAAATTCACAGGATGGAACCCGTGTCTCTGGCGCTGTAAGGCAGCAACTCTACTGCTGTACCACTGTGTCGCATATCAGTGTTGATGGACAGAGGGATCTGAAGAAGGGTCTGAAGAAGGGTCTCGACCTGAAACGTCACCCGTTCCTTCTCTCCTGAGATGCTGCCTGACCTGCTGAGTTACTCCAGCATTTTGTGAAATAAATACCTAGTGTTGATGTACAGAGGGATCTTGAGTTCCGTCCATAACTCTCTGAAAGTGCCAACACAAGTAGATAGCGTAGTAAAGCGTGTAAATGGTATGCTTGCCTTAATTGGTTGAGGTATTGAGAATGAGACAGATATTCGTGATGGTGCTTTATGGGAATTTGGTTCGGTTGCATTTGGAGTATTGTGTGCAGTGCTGGTCACCCCAGTACATGAAGGATGTGGAGGTTTTGGAAAGTGTACAGAGGAGGTTCACCAAAATGGTTGGACTAGGGGTATTGTGCTGCAGTGAGAGGCTGCACGACATGGACTGTTTTCTCTGGAATTTTGGATGTTGAGGCGAGACCTGATAAAATTAGGAGTGGCATAGACAGGCTAGATCGTCAGGAACTTTTTCCCAGGATGAAAATGTCAAATACCAGAGGGCAGTGCTTTAAGATGAGAAGGTGAAAGTTTAAAAGACACGTGTGGGGCAAGATCTTTCATATAGAAGGTGGTGAATGTGTAGACCATGCAGCCAGGGGTGGTGATTGGGGGACATAATGGCAGTAAGAGACGTTTGGATAGGCACCCGGATATCAGGGAGTGTAGGGATATGGAATATTTGCAGGGGCATAAGAGTTGGTCTTGGCATCATATTTGGCCAAAGGGCCTGTTCTCGTGCTGTACTGGTCTATGTTCGATGTTGTATGAACTGTTTATGTAGTAGTTGTACCCAAAGATAGACGCAAAATGCTGGAATAACACATCGGAACAGGCAGCATCTCCGGATAGAAGGAATGGGTGATGTTTAACGAGACCCTTCTTCAGACACTGTGAAGAAGGGTCTCGACCTGAAACATCACTCATTCCTTCTCTGCCTGTCCCGCTGAGTTACTCCAATGTTTTGTGTCTATCTTCGGTGTAAACCAGCATCTGCAGTTCCTTCCTACACATAGTAGTTGTCCCCATTGTATTGTTTCAGACAACGTGAATTTGTTGTAAAAGAATTCTTGGTCTACTTTGGGCTTTGCTGGCTTTCCATCTCCTGCACCCACTCCCCATGGTGCAAATCATGTATTTGAGTATAGGAGCAGGGAGGTTCTGCTGCAGTTGTACAGGGCCTTGGTGAGACCGCACCTGGCGTATTGTGTACAGTTTTGGTCTCCTAATCTGAGGAAAGACATTCTAGCCTTAGAGGGAGTACAGAGAAGGTTCACCAGATTGATCCCTGGGATGGCAGGACTTTCATATGAAGAAAGACTGGATAGACTAGGCTTATACTCGCTGGAATTTAGAAGACTAAGGGGGGATATTATTGAAACATATAAAATTCTTAAGGGGTTGGAGAGGCTAGATGCGGGAAGATTGTTCCCGATGTTGGGGAAGTTCAGAACCAGGGGTCACAGTTTAAGGATAAGGGGGAAGTCTTTTAGGACCGAGATGAGAAAACATTTCTTCACACAGAGAGTGGTGAGTCTGTGGAATTCTCTGCCACAGAAGGTAGTTCAGGCCAGTTCATTGGCTATATTTAAGAGGGAGTTAGATGTGGCCCTTGTGGCTAAAGGGATCAGGGGGTATGGAGAGAAGGCAGGTACAGGTTACTGAGCTGGTTGATCAGCCATGATCATATTGAATGGCGGTGCAGGCTCAAAGGGCCGAATGACCTACTCCTGCACCTATTTTCTATGTTTCTATGTTTCTGTTTTTTCACTGACTGGTGACTCCTGGGATGTGGCCATTTTCCTGCAGTAGGCCTTGGTTGCCAGGAGGTGGTGCTGTGTGGCAGTGATGGGTTGTGTAGGATGGTCCTTTGCCAACCAGATATTTGGTGTGATGCCCAGACTTTCATACCTTTCAGTGAAAGCGTATCTACCGCACCTTCACCTTTGCATTGTATACACCTTGGTCCAGGAGTGAAAGTCAGATTCAGATTAGTTTGTTGTCAAGAAACCAACAAATAGTGCAAACTGAAACAGTACAAACAATACTCAAGTGTAATAACTGAGTGAGGTGGAGCTGCACAACACACAGAGTGTCTGAGTAACTCAGTGGGTCAGGCAGCATCTGTGCAGGAAATGGACAGGTGAGATTTTCGGTCGGGGCTCTGACGAATGGTCTCGACCCAAAACGTTACCCATTCCTTCTCTCCGGAGATGCTGCCTCTCCCTCTGAGTTACTCCAGCTTTTTGTGTCTATATTCGGTTTAAACCTATAACTGCAGTTCCTTCTTATACCATTGTTTGTCTGTCGACCAGCAAAATGGTGTTGTTCCTGCAGTGGGTCATGATGGCCAGGAGGTGGTGCTGTGTGACAGCGGAAGGTCGGTAGGAATGACCATTGCCTTCCACAGGTCTCACAAAATGCTGGAGTATCTCAGCGGGTCAGGCAGCATCTGTGGAGAGAAGGAATGGGTGACGTTTCGTGTCGAGACCCTTCTTCAGACTTATTGCCTTCCACACGTTTGGTGTGATGCCCATTACTTCTAACCTTTCAATGAAAAAGTCAACCACGACTTGGATTCTCCCTCCAAATGGTTACATGCAGCAGGTCCACGGCTGACCTGTAGACCTCGGGTGTGGAGCAAAGGTCAGATACAGACTAGGATTAGAGGCACAAGAAATTGCAGATGGCGGAATGCTGAACAACACACAAAGTGCTGGAGGAAGTCAGCAGATCAGTCAATGTCTGTGGCGGGAATGACAGATGAACCTTCGGATCAGGAACCTTCATCAAATTCAGATGTTTATTGCCATAAACTCCAGGGTGGAATGGAATCCCTCATCTGCACGAAGCTCACATCTGTTCCTCCCATTCCCTGTGTTTACCCCCTTGTCCCTCTAAACCGTTCCCATCCATGTACCCGTCCCATGCAAGTGTCTTTTAAATGTGTTATATTATCCGCCTCAACTACCTCCTCTGGCAACTCGTTCCATATATTCACCACACTGAGTGAGAAAGTTGCCCCTCAGGTTCCCATTAAATCTTGCTGATGATAGCGCCTCGTGTTGATGCTTTTGATGGTGGGGAGGGCAGTGCCCATGATGGACCGGGCTGTGTCCACCACTCCCTGCAACCTCTTGCGTTTCTGTGCATTGGGTTTGCCGGACCAGGCCATGATACAGCCAGTCGGGTTACTGTCTCCAGTGATCTGTAGAACTCTTCGAGAGTATCAGTGACATGTCCAATCTCAACTTCTAAGAATGTAGACGCACTGGCGTGCCTTCTTTGTGATTAGGTATAGGTGTTGTGATAAACCTT
This sequence comes from Rhinoraja longicauda, assembly GCF_053455715.1. NCBI lineage: Eukaryota > Metazoa > Chordata > Chondrichthyes > Rajiformes > Arhynchobatidae > Rhinoraja > Rhinoraja longicauda. Next base: position 50,263,816 of record NC_135967.1, on the reverse strand, counting down.
CTGGAAATCGTATAATCGTCCGCATGCCGTCTGCCTTCTTAACTACTCGTCGGACCAGCTGGCTAACTGTGTAGGAAGGAACTGCAGATGTTGGTTTACATCAAAGATAGACACCAAATGCTGGAGTAACTCAGCATATTGACCTCTCTAACGTCAGGCCACGCTTGCATTCCCTCTCTCCACCCCTCCCCCACCCTAATTCTCCGACCAGTTTGACTGTTATTAAACGTGATTACATTTTATCTTTATGCTTCGTTGTCACCTTCCCCTCAGCTAAAATAATCTATTCTAGTTTACTTGATCTCAGTCCCCTTTGATGTCTCGGTTTCACACCTTACCCTTCCATATCTCTGTGTGTGTCTCTCTCCCCTGACACAGTCTGAAGAAGGGTCTCGACCCGATATGTCACCCATTCCTTCTATCCAGAGATCAATAGTCAATAGTCAATAGTCGTTTATTTGTCACATACACATAAATGTGTAGTGAAATGAAACATTACCCGCAGTTGAAACACTAAGACCAATAAGAATAATCAATAAAAATGCAATAACACATACAATCATACACTAACACCAAACAAAAGAAACATCCATCACAGTGAGTTTCCTCCAGTCCCTCCTCACTGTGATGGAAGGCCACAATGTCTTTTCTCTTCCCCTGCCGTCTTCTCCCGCGGTCAGGCTGTTGAACTTGCCACGTCGGGGCTCCCGACATTGGAGCGCCCGCTGGACGGTGAAAGGTCCACGGCCTACTCCAGGCCACGCCGGACGGTGAAAGGTCCATGGCGGGCCGACCCAAGCCCCGCGATTCGGGGCGGGCGAACACGCTGCCGCTGCCGGTGCTCCCGATGTCGGCCCCCACCCAGGGGCCTGTGGGCTTCCGACATCCACGCAGCCCGTGCCGGAGCCTCCGGAGACGAGTCAATGCTGCCAATTCCGCTGAGTTACTCCAGCATTTTGTGTCTATCTTCGGACCGGCCGACCAGCTTTGTGACTCATGCACCAGAACACCGGGATCCGTCCGAAATTCACTCATTTGCAGTCTCCCTCCGTTTAGAGGAACAGCCTTGGGTGAAGACATTTCATTTTGTCTCTGCCCTGAAAACCCGATCCATTACTTGGAGAAGCCCCTCATTCTGGACACCCCGTCAGGAGAAGCGTCAGCCGGGCTCCCACCCAGTTACACTCCAGATGGGATAACAGCGATGATTAGTCAGTCATTGTGCACCTGAACAAGCGGAGGTCCCCACTTTCTGCCATGCTCTGATGTTTGCAGTGAATCGCACATACGTGATAGAATCATGGACGTTGTTGATCTCTGTACCAACTGCAACACTTGCCTTGCACTTTACTGAATTATGTTATACTGGGTCTACTGAACTAAGTTCAGCAAAATGGTTGCTTCACCTTTACCGTGAGCCGAACATCCCACTTCGCCAACATCAAGACAATGGAGGGATCTCACTCGTGGTGCGACGGGTCTGACCTCTACATTCATCTCTCGTTCAATTCACAGCCTTATCTTGAAGTATTTCTGCATCAACAGTTCTGCACGTTGACAGTGAGAATCACACTGCTAACGTAAGCAGCTGAAAGTTCACAGACTTCCTGTTGAAACTGCATCCTTCAACATCTTGTGCTTTCAGCTCCTCCTCAGCATTATTGGTCAGTCGTTATTTCGCTGGCACATGCTGCAATGATTTATTTTCTTCCTTGCCTTGGGTAATGGAATACAACTGGTTGGGCAGGCGAGGATTTTATTTCTCAGAGTACAGAAGTTGGGAGGTCATGTTGCAGTTGTAGACGACGTTGGCGAGACCGCATTTAGAATGTTGTGTTCAGTTCTCGGCACCAAGAAAGATACTGCCAAGCTTGAAAGGGTTCAGAGAAGATTTATGAGGATGTTGCCAGGACTAGAGGGTGCGATCTACAGGGAGAGGTTGAATAGGCTGGGACTCTATTCCTTGGAGCGCAGGAAGATGAGGGGAGATCATATAGAGGTGTATAAAATCATGAGGAATAGATCGGGTAAATGCAGAGTCTCTTGCCCAGAGTAGGTGGATTGAGGACCAGAGGACATAGGTTTAAGGTGAAAGGGAAAAGATTTAATAGGAATCTGAGGGGTAACTTTTTCACACAATGGGTGGTGGGTGTATGGAACAAGCTGCCTGAGGAGGTAGTTGAGACTGGGACTATGCCAATGTTTAAGAAACAGTTAGACAGGTACATGGATAGGACAGATTTGGAGGGATATAGACCAAGCGTAGGCAGGTGGGACTAGTGTAGGTGGGACATGTTGGTCGGTGCAGGCAGGTGGGACTAGTGTAGGTGGGACATGTTGGTCGGTGTGGGCAAGTTGGGGTGAAGGGGGCTAGGATGAATGCACAGTCTTTTCCCCCAGAGTTGAGGAGACAAAAACACGAGGTTTAGAATTAGAAATAGATATAGACATGGGTTTAAGGTGAGAAGTGGAAGATTTAGAAACAGATAAAATAGGTGCAGGAGAAGGCTATTTGGCCCTTCGAAGCAGCACCGCCATTCATTGTGGTCAAGGCTGATCATCCACAATCAGTAACCCGTTCCTGCCTTCTCCCCATGTCCCTTGATCCTACTAGTCCACAGAGCTCTATCTAACTCCCTTTTGAATTCATTCAGTAAATTGGCCTCCACTGCCTTCGGTGGCAGAGAATTCCACAAATGTACAACTCTCTGGGTGAAAAGGTTTCTTCCCACCTCAGTTTTAAATGGCCTCCCCTTTATTCTTAGACTGTGGCCCCTGGTTCTGGACTCCCCCAACATTAGGAACTTTTTTGGTTCTGGACTCCCCCAACATTGGGAACTTGGCATCTAGCTTGTCCAGTCCTTTAATAGATTTATACGTCTCTATAAGATCCCCTCTTATCCTTCTAAACCCCAGTGAATACAAGCCCAGCCTTTCGAATCTTTCCCCCTATGACAGTCCCGCCATCCCAGGGATTAACCTCATGATCCTACGCTGCACTACCTCAATAGCAAAGATGTCCTTCCCCAAATAAGGAGAGCAAAACTGCACAATAATCCAGATGTGGTCTCACCAGGGCCCTAGACAACTGCAGAAGGACCTCTTTACTCCTCTACGCAAATCCTTTCATTATGAAGGCCAACATGCCATTAGCTTTCCTCACTGCCTGCTGTACCTGCATGTTTACTTTCAGTGACTGGTGTACAAGGACACCCAGGTCTCATTGCACTTCCCCTCTACCTAATCTGACACCATTGAGATGATAATCTGCCTCCTTGTTTTTGCCGCCATAGTGGATAACTTCACATTTATCTACATTATACTGCAATTTACTAGGAACGTGAGGGTAACTTTATCCACACAGTGGTGTGTACATGGAACAATCTGCCGGAGGAAGTAGTTGAGCCATGTACATTTAAAAAACATTTGGATAGGTAGATTCTAGGAAAGGTTCAGAGGGATATGAGCAAATGGGGCTTGTTGGTTGGTATAGAGGTGTTGGGGCAAAGGGTTTCTCTTGTGATGTATGCTCCATTGCAGAAGGTGGGTGGCTGAGAAAGCATGGTGTGTGACCAGGTATCACCTCTGCATTTCAACAGCAACACCCCACTGCTAATTGCGCTGAGCATTACTTTTCATTGTAAACATTGGTTGCTTTGCTGAAAGTCGGGCAAATCAGATTAGGTTTGATCTCCTCTGAAACTGTACGATTAAGTCATCTGACCTACTTAGAGATGCAAATGAATGAAATCATCGTGGATCAAAATTGAGCACCAAGGTTCACTTTTAATCTGCATTCATTAAATACTCAACCATTTCCCACTCACCTTCCAGCCCACCAGCCTTTGCATTCAGCAGATCCTCCTTCACAATTTCCATCCACCCCAACCACGTTTCACCATCAAACCCATGGTCTCCTCCTCACCTTCGCTCCCTGTGTGTCCGGGCTCTATTCTTGGGTCACCGGCTACTACTCCCCATCCCACTTCCGCTTGCACCCACAGGTGATGCACACCTGTCTCTTGCACCTCTTCCCTTCCCACCTTGTTTTTCCCGGTGAAGTAACAATTGACTTGAGCTATGTTCATCCACAGGAGTGTTTCTGAGTTTCCTGTTAGCTGCCGCTTTAATTCACAATCCCCCTCCCGCGTTAGCCGTTCCACCTGTGTCCTCCTGCACTGTTACGGTGATCCCAGGAAACAACGCCTCACCTTTGGTTGGGCACCTTGCAACCTTCTGGGGTCAGAGTGGAATTATCCAACGTTAGGTAACTTTCGTTCTGTTTGTATCAGGACTGGGCATCTTTGTAAAGCAGCATCTGCAGTTCCTTCTTCCATGTTTTTCAGGCGACTCCTTTGCATTCATTTGTTCAATCTGACCCACCAGAAATGTCCCACTCAACCAGATATACCTCCCCGTTGGATTGCAACCTTGTCGTGGTCGGGGAGCCCGTGTGTCTCAGTGACCGCTAGAGCTATGCCAGCTGGCGATTCGTCTCCTGTTAGGGTTTCCCATGCTGGACAGGACGAAGGGTAGAGACGAGACGAAGAGCAATCCACTGGTCCCCCAGGCTGGGGATTGAGCACATGGCTTACAACCCCGCCTTGTAAAACCAATATGTTACGGAAACAACAGCTGAAGGAATCAACACTACTGGGCGTGACGGACTTCCAGGGCTATCGACAGACGCTAGGGTGAATGTCAATGGTGAAAGCCAAAAGGGAGCCACTGGCAGGAAGGTGGAAGTTCTGAATGCCAAACATAAGATTAGGATACGAATAAAAGGAAAAGAGGGAGATCCAAAACCACATGGCGTCGAACTGTAGAGGAGGAAATGAAAACTATGGAATTGACCTGGGGTAGTGTCCAGAAACAAGCCCAGAACAGACAGGAGTGGAGAACCTTCATTGTTGCCCTACATGCCAGGAAAAACTTTTTCACCCAGAGAGTCGTGAATTTGTGGAATTCTCTGCCACAGACGGCAGTGGAAGCCAAATCACTGGATGGATTTAAGAGAGAGTTAGATAGAGCTCTGGGGGATAGTGGAATCAAGGGATATGGGGAGAAGGCAGGCCCGGGTTATTGATTGGGGATGATCAGCCATGATCACAACGAATGGCGGTGCTGGCTCGAAGGGCCGAATGGCCTGCTCCTGCATCTAGTTCCTATGTTTCTATAATGGGCAGTAAGTAAATAAGTAACCAGATACACAACACCACCCAGATGTTGACATCATTATAAACCTTCTGTGCATTCCAACACTGCACGGATACGTGGACTATCAGAGAATAATTCGGCCAGAAGAGAAAAAAGGTCAAGAGTCCCACGACTTTATTGGTTTTAAGTTGATAAATACATATTTTACAAATGTACACTCGAGTTTGCGGATCAGAGGTTTGGCGATAAGGATCGATTTATGTTAAGCTTCAGGTCCCGACAAATTTTGACATGACTTTCAACTCGACACAAAGGATGCTTGCAACGAGAGAAATGAATCGGAATGCAACGTGACAGCTTTGAAACGAAGCTTCCTCCCCAGCGCAGGATTCAGCTCTGCACAACGCTGCAACTCCCCATGAACCGCTCCAGCAGCAACAACGTCTCGGCCTTGCAAAGCTCATCTTGGAGCATCACCAGGGCTACATCCGGCCCTAAACGCCCACACACACACACACACACACACACACACACACACACCATGTTTCCTCGCGATACAGCCGACCGCACATCTCAGCGACGGGCTACATCATGTCTGTAAGAGAGGCAACACAGTTTACTCGTAGCACGCTCCCTAAAAGCCAGGGCAATTAGCAGCGGGGGAGGGCGAGAGTTCACTGCCCTTTAGTCCAGAGACACAGCGTGGACACCGTGTCTCCAGAGAGCGGATATTCAGAGAGCGGTGTGTCCATGAGAGCGGTCCTGACCTACCATCTACCACCTCATTGGAGACCCTCAAACTATGTGTAATGGGACTTTCCCTTGCACTGGACGTTATTCTATTCCTCCTGTGTCTGTACACTGTGGACGGCTTGAATGTAATCATGTATAGTTTTTCTGTTGACTGGATGGTTCTCACCAATATAGTGTTTCACTGTATTTCATTCTGTCTTGGTACAAGTGACAAGAAAATAAACTAAACGGGCCCTTCGGCCCACCGAGTCTGCGCCAACCAATGATCGCCACATACTAGTTCCACCCTACACACCAGGGGCAATGTACAGAACGCAATCAGCCACAAACCTCAGTTCAGTTCAGTCCCTGCTCGTCTTTGGAGTGTGGGAGGAAACCGGAGCACTGGAGAAAATGCGTGCGGTCACAACTAAGGAGAGCGTACAAACTCCGTACAGACAGCACTAGCTGTCAGGATCGACCCCAGGTGTCGCACTGTGATGCAGCAACTCTACCGCTGCGCCGTTGTTAGCTGCAGTGTAGTAATTACTATTTTGTTTAAAACTGTGCTTTGGAAAAAAAGAGAAATGTTTGCAAAGTTACATCATTCTTCCTTTCCAAAAGTGTTTGGCTGGTCTTGCCCATAAACGATTAAACCTTACCGGGCAGAGTTGGAGAACAATTAACTACATTAGAAATCAAATTGCTGCATCTAATCCTTTAGCTCATTTCAACCTGTAGTTCAGAGATTATGGACCAGGATTTCTCGATTAAAGATCACTATTTATAAACAGTGAATCGGTGAATATACTTCCGTGCACAGAGAGATTCTTTAGGGGATTTTTACCCCAGCTCATAATAGATTAGACACCTCCAAGCCTAACGCGTTACATTCCTGATCAGTGATAATACGAGGGCAGGCATGGAAACTGCTACATCCGCACACAGTTGTAACGCTTTCATGTGAACTAGATTGCAGCGAGCAGTTAGAATGACTCAGATTCACAGTTGCGCAGCGGGTAGAGCTGCTGCCTCGCAGCGCCAGAGACGTGTGTTTGATCCGAGCCTCGGGTGCTGTCTGTGCGGAGTTTGCACGTTCTCCCTGTCACAGCGTGGGTTCCCTCCAACTTCCTCTGGTTTCTGCCATATCCCGAGTTTGTAGGGAAAAAAATGCAAATGCTGGTTAAAATCGAAGGTAGACACAAAGTGCTGGAGTAACTCAGCGGGTCAGGCAGCATCTCTGGAGAACATGGATAGGTGACGTTTCACAGAGTGCTGGAGTAACTCAGCGGGTCAGGCAGCATCTCTGGAGAACATGGATAGGTGACGTTTCACAGAGTGCTGGAGTAACTCAGCGGGTCAGGCAGCAATTGTAATCATGTGCAGTCTTTCCGCTGACTGGATACCACGCAACAACAAAGCTTCTCACTCTACCTCGGTATAAGCGACGAGAAACAAAACTGAGCGCAATTGAAATGTTTTGACCCATCAACAGCAACAGTATTACACATCATGTCAAAGAGTTATAGAGTGACTACAGAGTGGTCCATATCCCTCCAAACTTGTCCACTCCATGTACCTGTCTATCTGTTTCTTAAACGTTGGGATAGTCCCAGCCTCAACTACCTCCTCTGGCAGCTTGTTCCGTACACCCACCACCCTCTGTGTGAAAAGGAGATGTGTAGAAAGGAACCACAGATGCAGGTTACACACCTTGTACCCATCACTTCACTGGTCTCAGTCTGTTCAGGTCACCTGTGAAACAGCCAGCGTGGTGGTGAGCGTGTGTATTACACTGCCACGTCACTCCGCCCAGTGAAACCTCACCTCACTATCACCTCACTCTTCCTCCTTTCATTCCCAAGGAGCTTGCATCCCAGGTCCCTGCCGATGGTCACATTGTGCAAACCACAGCACCCTTATAGACAATAGGTGCAGGATGAGGCCATTCGGCCCTTCGTGCCAGCACCGCCATCCAATGTGATCATGGCTGATCATTCTCAATCAGTACCCCGTTCCTGCCTTCTCCCCATACCCCCTGACTCCGCTATCTTTAAGAGCTCTATATACCTCTCTCTTGAATGCATTCAGATAATTGGCCTCCACTGCCTTCTGAGGCAGAGAATTCCACAGATTTACAACTTTCTGACTGTAAATGTTTTTCCTCGTCTCTGTTCTAAATGGACTACCGCTTATTCTTAAACTGTGGCCTCTGGTTCTGGACTCCCCCAACATTGGGAACATGCTTCCTGCCTCAAACGTGTCCAACCCCTTAATAATTTTATGTGTTTCGATGAGATCCCCTCTCGTCCTTCTAAATTCCAGTGTATACAAGCCTAGTCGCTCCAGTCTTTCAACATACGACAGTCCCGCCATTCCGGGAATTAACCTAGTAAACCTACGCTGCACGACTTCAATAGCAAGAATATCCTTCCTCAAATTTGGAGACCAAAACTGCACACAGTACTCCAGGTGCGGTCTCACTAGGGCCCTATACAACTGCAGAAGGACCTCTTTGCTCCTATACTCAACTCCTCTTGTTATGAAGGCCAACTTTCCATAGGCTTTCTTCACTGCCTGCTGTACCTGCATGCTTCCTTTCAGTGACTGATGCACTAGGACACCCAGATCTCGTTGTACGTCCCCTTTTCCTAACTTGAGGGAATGTCCCTGCTGGCGGCGCACAGAGTGGATGTGAGGAGAGCAGTTTAATTCCAGTTTCCACCCGGCCTCACAACAGTCTCCTTCCCCACGCCTGGCCTGGGCACCGCTCTCCCCGCCACCTATCAACGGATTCTTTGCATCTGTTGCTGTGCGTGACGAATCTGATTACACGCATTCCCCATCAACAAGTCAGTACAAGGGAGCAGGGTCCACATTACTACACAAGTACATATTAAACCCCCCAATTTAGCTTCTTTTACCATCAGCACTTGCCGCTCAATCAACCAGCGAAATGATCAAAGCTGCAATAATAATTTTCGGTTACATGAGAAACAAAGTTTTCATATAATAACAGAATGCATAATACCAAAACAACCACAGTTACAGCTTAGTTTCGGTTAGTTTAGACAGAGAGACAGCACGGAAACAGGCCCTTTGCCCCACCGAGCACGGCGGTCCAGTGATCATCCCGTACACGAGCACTATCCTGCACACTAGGGTCAATTTACACTTCTGACAGAAGCCAATTAACCCACACACCTGTATGTCTTTGGAGTGTGGGAGGAAACCGTCGCACCCGGAGAAACCCCACAAACGAACATGCAGCACCGGTAGTCAGGACCGAACCCGTGTGTCTGGCGCTGTGAGGCAGCAGCTCTCCCACTGCCCCACTGAGCCGTCCACATTACAGTGCGATGTATTTCAGGCAGGTCATTCTCATCAGTTCTAAACATCCGCCACATCTCTTTGTCTGGAACTGTAGATGATGGACATGGTCCCAGACCCTCGCACAGAGTTGGTCTTCTGGCAGATGCATCTCCGCTTCTTTCCCTTGGTGAAGATTACTGGGAATAAGACGAGTGACAAGTTCTCAGACGCGTTTCCACTTCCCACACACTGGAAGCTTCCCGCCCTGGAGAGAAACGTCCCCACCGGGCCAGGCATTATCTAATGAAGTCGCCGACTTCCCAGTTCACATTGATGCCAAAGTAAATGCATTGGAGAGTTTTGCAGCTGAATGAGAAGGCTGGCTTAATTTTGCTTGTCAGGAGGTTGTGAGCGACACAAACGGGCTGGTAGGATCATAGACAGACACAAAAAGCTGCAGTAACTCAGCGGGCCAGGCAGCATCTCAGGAGAGTCGGAATGGGTGACATCTCGGGTCGGGGCCCTTCTTCGGACTGAGAGTCAGGGGAGAGGGAAACGAGAGATACGAAATGGTACAGAGAAAAAATGAATGAAATATATGCAAGAGGACAAATCAAAGCAGGCAGCGATGTTCAGGGACAGATGGAGCCCACAACGGTGCATTGTTGGCTATGGGGAAGATGGTAGCGAGTTTTCAGACAGTGGTACTCAACAGGACGATAGTGAAACTAGTATGGCGACAAGGCTGTGGAGGGACGGAGAGAGGGGATAGAAACATAGACAATAGGTGCAGGAGGAGGCCATTCAGCCCTTCGAGCCAGCACCGCCATTCATTGTGATCATGGCTGATCATTCACAATCAGTAACCCGTGCCTGCCTTCTCCCCATATCCCTTGATTCCACTAGCCCCTAGAGCATTATCTAACTCTCCCTTACATCCAACCAGTGATTTGACCTCCACTGCCCTCTGTGGCAGAGAATTCCACAAATTCACAACTCTCTGGGTGAAAAAGTTCCTTCTCACCTCAGTTTTAAATGGCCTCCCCTTCATTCTAAGACCCTGGTTCTGGACTCCCCGAACATTGGGAACATTTTTCCTACATCTAGCTTGTCCTGTACTTTTATAATTTTATTTGTTTCTGTAAGATCCCCGCTCATCATTCTAAACTCCAGTGAATACAAGCTTAGTCTTTTCAATCTTTCCTCATATGACAGTCCCGCCATCCCAGGGATCAATCTCGTGAACCTACGCTGCACTGCCTCAATTACAAGGATGTCCTTCCCCAAACTAACTGCAAGATTTACTTGAAGTTAGTGAAATCAATATTCATTCCGATGGGTTGTAAACTGTGAAATATGAGGTGCAGTCCGTACCAACACCCTGACACGACCCTCCGGGGAAATGGTTGCCACCATAATATGCCCCGTTTGTGACGACTTCAGGCTCAGCTCTTTACAGTTACGGGGCTTCTGAAGTGTTGGTAGCTGTGGCGTGTGAAACATGGGCGCCAACATGCACACAGCAAGATCCGATGCACAGCAAGCTGAACATGACCAGACCACCAACACAGTGTTGATGCTTGGACCAGGACACTGGGAATAATATCTCTGTACTTGTCCAAAATAGGGTCGCAGATCCTTGATGGCTGCATGTTCAACTGAGTGCCCCTCCCTCACTCATGTACAACTGCGTCACAAATTTCAAAATGGGCGAGGAACGTTTCCAAACATTATTACTGCAAACAGCAGGAATAAGGAACTACAGATGCTGTTTTTTTTAAAAAAGTCACAAAGTGCTGGAGGAACTCAGTTGACCGCAGCATCTCAGGAGAACATGAAGATAAGCACAAAATGTTGGAGTAACTCAGCGGGACAGGCAGCATCCCAGAAAGAAGGAATGGGTGATGTTTCAGGTCGAGACCCTTCTTCAGACTGATGTCAGGGGAGCGGGACAAAGGAAGGATATAGTTGGAGACAGGAAGATAGAGGGAGAACTGGGAAGGGGGAGGGGAAGAGAGGGACAGAGGAACTATCTAAAGTTGGAGAAGTCAATGTTCATACCACTGGGCTGCAAGCGGCCCAGGCGAAATATGAGGTGCTGTTCCTCCAATTTCCAGTGGGACTCACTATGGCACTGGAGGAGGCCCATGACAGAAAGGTCAGACTGGGAGTGGGAGGGGGAGTTGAAGTGCTCAGCCACCGGGAGATCAGGTAGGTTAATGCGGACCGAGCGCAGGTGTTGAGCGAAGCTATCGCCGAGCCTGCGTTTGGTTTTGCTGATGTAAATAAGTTAACATCCGGAGCAGCTGATGCAATAGATGAGGTTGGAGGAGGTGCAGGTGAACCTCTGCCTCACCTGGAAAGACTGTTTGGGTCCTTGGATGGAGTTGAGGGGGGAGGTAAAGGGACAGGTGTTGCATTTCGTGCGGTTGCAGGGGAAAGTGCACGGGGTTGGGGTGGTTTGGGTAGGAAGGGACGAGTGGACCAGGGAGTTACGGAGGGAACGGTCTCTGCGGAATGCAGAGAGGGGAGGGGATGGGAAGATATGGCCAGTGGTGGGGTCCCGTTGTAGGTGACGGAAATGTTGGTGGATGATATGTTGGATCCGCTGGCTGGTGGGGTGGAAGGTGAAAATGAGGGGGATTCTGTCCTTGTTGCGAGTGGGGGGAGGGGGAGCAAGAGCGGAGCTGCGGGATGTAGAAGAGACCCTAGTGAGAGCCTCATCTATAATGGAGGAGGGGAAGCCCCGTTTCCTGAAGAATGAGGACATCTCTGACGCCCTAGTATGAAACACCTCATCCCGGGCGCAGATACGACGTAGACGGAGGAATTGGGAGTAGGGGATAGACTTTTTGCAGGGGACCGGGTGGGAAGAAGTATAGTCCAGATAGCTGTGCGAGTCAGTGGGTTTATAGTAAATGTCAGTCACTAGTCTGTCTCCTGTGATGGAGATGGTGAGGTCCAGAAACGGGAGGGAGATGTCGGAAATAGTCCAGGTATATTTAAGGGCAGGATGGAAACTATCATGTACGTGCACGCTTGTACTCCACATTTGGATCAGTGTTCACAACTCAAAATACTGTCGATTCCATCATTCCAGTTGCGATGAAGGGATTGAATCCCAAACGCCAGCTCTGTTTCCCTCCCCACACACTCCCTGACCAGCTGATTTATTCTTTCCGAAGAGAGAAAGACACAAAAAGCTGGAGTAACTCAGCGGGACAGGAAGCATCTCTGGAGAGAAGGAATGGCTGACGTTTCGGGTCGAGACCCTGCTTCAGTTTTTGTGGCTGATGCCTCCACATGTTCTACGTGAACTGACTGGAGACAGCAGGGTCTCACCTGCAGCGGCCAGACAGCACTCATGCACATCCACTCAGTGCCTGGAAAGCTGCAGTCTCGGCCATCGCCTGCAGGTGGCAGGTGTCTCCCACTCAGCTCCACTGGGGCACTGTGCCCAGCATGCGAATTGTCCATGTTTGCACATCCAAGAGCAAAGGGAACATAGAAACATAGACAATAGGTGCAGCAGTACGCCATTCGGCCCTTCGAGCCAGCTCCACCGTTCAATATGATCATGGACAATAGGTGCAGGAGTAGGCCATTCGGCCCTTCGATCCAGCTCCGCCATTCAATATGACAGGAGAGAGCCGGTGGATGTGGTGTACCTCGACTTTCAGAAAGCCTTCGACAAGGTCCCACTTAGTAGATTAGTGGGCAAAATTAGAGCACATGGTATTGGAGGTAGGGTACTGACATGGATAGAAAATTGGTTGACAGAAAGCAAAGAGTGGGGATAAATGGGTCCCTTTCAGAATGGCAGGCGGTGACTAGTGGGGTACCGCAAGGCTTGGTGCTGGGACCGCAGCTATTTACAATATACATCAATGTCTTGGATGAAGGGATTAAAAGTACCATTAGCAAATTTGCAGATGATACAAAGCTGGGTAGTAGTGTGAACTGTGAGGAAGATGCTATGAGGTTGCAGAGTGACTTGGACAGGTTGTGTGAGTGGGTGGATGCATGGCCAGATGCAATTTAATGTGGATAAGTGTGAAGTTATCCACTTTGGTGGTAAGAATAGGAAGGCAGATTATTATCTGAATGGTGTCAAGTTAGGAAAAGGGGACGTACAACGAGATCTGGGTGTCCTAGTGCATCAGTCACTGAAAGGAAGCATGCAGGTACAGCAGGCAGTGAAGAAAGCCAATGGAATGTTGGCCTTCATAACAAGAGGAGTTGAGTATAGGAGCAAAGAGGTCCTTCTGCAGTTGTACAGGGCCCTAGTGAGACCGCACCTGGAGTACTGTGTGCAGTTTTGGTCTCCAATTTGAGGAAGGATATTCTTGCTATTGAGGGTGTGCAGCGTAGGTTTACTAGGTTAATTCCTGGAATGGCGGGACTGTCATATGTTGAAAGACTGGAGCGACTAGGCTTGTATACACTGGAATTTAGAAGGATGAGAGGGGATCTTATCGAAACGTATAAGATTATTAAGGGGTTGGACACGTAAGAGGCAGGAAACATGTTCCCAATGTTGGGGGGGGGGGGGGGGGGGGTCCAGAACCAGGGGCCACAGTTTAAGAATAAGGGGTCGGCCATTTAGAACGGAGATGAGGAAAAAGTTTTTCAGTCAGAGAGTTGTGAATCTGTGGAATTCTCTGCCTCAGAAGGCAGTGGAGGCCAATTCTCTGAATGCATTCAAGAGAGAGCTAGATAGAGCTCTTAAGGATAGCGGAGTCAGGGGGTATGGGGAGAAGGCAGGAATGGGGTACTGATTGAGAATGATCAGCCATGATCACATTGAATGACGGTGCTGGCTCGAATGGCTAAATGGCCTCCTCCTGCACCTATTGTCTATTGTCAATTGGGCGAGTACAGCGGGGGGGGAGTACAGCAGTGGGGCATGTACAGCGGGGGGGGGGGGGTGTACAGCGGTGGGGCGTGTACAGCGGGGGGGTGTACAGCGGTGGGGTGAGTACAGCGGCGAGGCGAGCAGCGGGACGGGGTGAGTACAGTGGCCGGGCGAGCGGCCGGGGCGTGTACAGCGGTGGGGCAGGTGTTTTGCGGAAAAATATGAGGCAAAATCGAAATGGAGGAAATGAAATAAGAAAGCAGAAACTTCCTGCCAAATTCAGAAGGGTTGGGAGGTCTGTGTGAGAATATTATTCAGGTGAAAGAAATGAATTGTTCGAAGTACTTCGCAGTAAGTGTTCCTATCCAACACATCCCTTATCTCAGGGATTTCTCGTCTTGAGTGTTTTTATTTCGGGCAGTAATTTTTCCACTGACATACAGTTCTCCGAACATTAATGAATGAATTGACGAGAAAGATAATTTCTTGTTGCACCTAATTCTTTTTACTCATTTATGTTTGGTGACGGTCGACACATTGTTCGGAAGCTGGGTATGCTCTAATGTCGATGGGTGACTACTTTAATGCTGCTTGGTTCTGTGGCATTTGCCCACATAGGGACTTTCTGATTCACTGTTACGTTCTGGTCTGAGCTAGACGCAGCTCTAGTTGGAAGGAGCTTGGAGAACATGTGCTAGGGTAATATTGGGAAGGACAGGTTGTCTTTTAAGCAAATACACAGAAAGGGGGGTATCTGGAACGAGCTGCCAGAGGAGGTAGTTGAGCCAAGTACCATGACAGCATTTAAAATATATTTGGACAGGTACATGGATAGGAAAGGTTGAGAGGGATATGGGCCAAACGCGGGCAGGTTGACTAGTGTAGTTGGGTCATCTTGGTCGGAAGGGTCTATTTCCGTGCTGTTTGCCTAGATTAATCTGTGAAAGTTTGAACAGCCAAACATTTAATCCGCTGCAGCACAAATGTAAGAAAGTGGGATTTATTTTTAGAGAATATACTCAGAAAGATCTTGACCAGATGAATGTGCAGATAATGGTCCCATTGTGGGAGAAACTGGAACTAAGGGTCACTGATTTAAAATGCAGGGATGCCCATTTAAAAAAATGTAGACAGACCTAAAGCCACGATTTTGGGAAATAAAGATTTGATGTTACTATCAGTTTACTATCAGAACAGCAGCTAACTGTTTTAAAACAACAGCACAAGGCAAGCAGCAGATATGTGTTCCCGGCTCGTACTCTGAATTTAGATGATTTTATAATCCTTTACACACTCTGTAAATGTGCTCAGTCTGCTTGGGCCGTGGCAATCTTCTACTTCTTCACCTTAAGCCCTTTGCTCCTCTCGGGAGCGTAGGCCATTGACAAATGTCCTCCACCTCACTCGGTTGTTGGCGGTTCTTTCGAGATCTCCCCAGTTGAACGCACTATTTTTTATTTTGGCAACATTGGCAGCCTTGCCAGCCTGGAACATGGTTCGGATGCTCCATGTCCCCACAAGGATAGATTTATTTGGTGTCAGAAGGTGTGTCAGCTTCCCAGTGCCCTTGCGGGTTTGGCTGGGAAGTGTCATGTTCCCCGTCGCTGGGGAACCTTCTTCAACCAAGTGTGTCATTTGGTTTTCATTCGTCAAAGTTTCTGTAACTCATACTGTTTTCCAGGGGGTGGGGTAGTTAACCCCACGCCCAACCCCCAACATGGAGGACCAGGGACTGCTTCGTCTGCCCCCTCACCCATGACCTGTCCGGTTTGGTTGAACCTGCGCTGTGACAATCTCCTGGTTGTTCAACACTTCATTTCCCCTTCTCACCTTTTATTCGTTTCCTTCACCCTGACTCTCAGTCTGAAGAAGGGCCTCGACCTGAAATGTCACCCATCTCCAGAGATGCTGCCCGTCCCGCTGTGTTTCTCCAGCATTTTGTATTGATCCTCTTTGTCAGTATTTAATTGTCTATTGTACACCATGGCACATTTACATGCAGGTGTGATGCTGGTTCTGCATCCATCATGTCTGATAGTTGCTGAATGTATTAAGTCTGTATTACTGGAGGGATGCATTGCATTGCAACAGCGCAGTCAGAAGTGTTTCTCAACACCAGCCCCGATATGATCTTTGCAAATTTCTTCGTATTATTCCTGATCACATTATTTAATCAGTCACACAATGTGGAAATAGGTCATTCTGCCCAACTTGCCCACAAAATACTCAATTGTGCTTTTTATTGTCACATCTGTTAATTGTTAACATAGTGAAATTATTTTCCTTCACACTGACCAACATGTTCCATCTACACTAGTCCCTCTTGCCTGTGTGTTGACCCATATCCATCTTAACCTGTCCTATCCATGTACCTGTCCAAATCTTTCTTAAACATTGCTATAGTACCTGCCTCAACTACCTCCTCCGGCTGCTTGTTCCATCCACCCACCACACTTTGTGGGAAGAAGTCACCATTCAGATCCCTATAAAACCTTCCCCCCTTCACCTTAAACCTACGAGCTCCGGTTCTTAATTCCCATACTCTGGGCAAAAGATTCTGTGCATCTACCTGATCTATTCCACTCATGATTTTATACATCTCTATCAGACCATTATACACCTCTACTAGATTAGTCCTTTTCCCAAACTAAATTCAACACAACTCTTAAATGATCTGTTATATCATTATTTAAGGGAACCAATTTGCTCAGTGGAATATTTAGAACAGTCTGCAGTCTGAATAAATTACGCCTGTCTTCATTTCTTTAAGTCACGCATATTTGTAAAGTCTTTATGACGAACCAATTTTTTCTATATTTTATTGATTACCACCTGCGACACAATACCCTGGATTGCATCCTCAATATAGCAGATGGGTTTGACTTGTACAGTCTGTGGAATGAGGTGCTGCCCATTGATTAATGTTTGTAAATACTATGTGCATGAGTTGCATGGAATCTTGTACTCTATGGAGGACCTTGGCAACCTGTGGAAAGGTGCAATGCATTTTCGCAGGACACACAACTCTCTTGGTGTTTCTCGAGATACATTGCGCTGTGCAACCAGACGTAAGAAAAACGTCAGACCACAATATTTCCGTTTCTATTGAAGTTTTATCTTGTACAATTGCTAGGCACATATATGTATTGATGAGAGAAATATTCGGCATATTGTATGTTAATCACAGAGCGCTTTTCAATTATACAGATCGTGAACATACATTGCGCTGAAAATCAGAATTAATACAGTTCATAAGTTCTAGGAGCAGAATTAGGCCATTCGGCCCATCAAGTCTATTCCACCATTCAATCACAGCTGATCAATCCTTCCCGTTCAACATGCGTTAAATGAGCATTGACAATTCAGATTTTAAGCTACGCATTATTTTTACCCAATGTAATGGCAGTTTCTATACCTTCTCAAAGTCCAACTTTGATAGCCATTACTGCTCGGGGATGGAATGGAGGTTTAGTTTACGCACGCATCGCACTCTGAGATAACAAAACGAATCTTCCAAGCGTCTTTTCTTGATTTATTAGTCTTTATTAAAGTAGCACAATCAAAGAGTAATTCATAACATTTCGTGCTTATCAACTGTTTCTTCATCAAACAACACAGTAAAATTCATATAGTCGTTACCGTGTGGTTCTTGCGAGTGTAGCTGGCGCGAGTATGACTGGTGCGAGCGTGCTAAAGAACTGTATTCTCTCCAACCTCCGAGACTAAACTGACCCACAATCTCTGTTGCTACGTTAGCCTCCTCCCATGTAGACACCCCCCATTACATATTAAATCACACCCACAAACATGCAAAAAAGGCATAAACTAGAAATATTAAACATAGCCATAATACAATGACAGTAACTAAATTAAGCGTAAATGGCTCCTACACACCGGCCCCTAATTGTTCTGCGTATATGACGAAGCAATTACCAATAGATATTTAAAGGAGCTATAAAAGCATAATATTTATCAAAAACAAAAGTAATATGCATTATATGTTGGCATTCAAACTTCTTTAGCGATTCTTCGATCTTCTCCCTCACCTTTTAGAAGCAGACATATCTTGGTAATCGGTCTTACCAAGATGTTGTCCTTAGTCTGAAGTCGTACAGTAGGCACAAAACCTTTAACGTCTGGCATAATCTACAGTACCCTGCCCATCAACCAAGAACCTCGTGGTGCAGTAGAATCAACTACCAAGACGATATCATCTGGAATAAAATTTCTTCTCACTCTCAACCATCGTTGACGTTCTTGAATTAGAGGTAAATATTCTTGTGTCCACCGTTTCCACCGTTACATGAAAAACGAAACCCTTGTGGTTTAACGGTAGATACACCCTTTTTCATTCCATCCTTCGTTTCTACGGGTATTGCGCCAGCAGCAAAACTACATTCCTTAGGTCCTGTTCTTCCCTTGATTTTAGTAAAGGTAGAGCCTTTGACAGTTGTTGATTTGGGATCTTGAATATTCCCATAGCATAGGTTTGACATTAACCATACTTCTCTTTCCATGAAATTCACCAGGTCAGGAAGCATGGCCTCTCTATCGTCAACCTCCTGTATCAGGCCTGCTTTATCTCTCCACTTTTCTCTAAGCCGATAGGGCAGTTTTAGAACGATAGCCTTCATATTACTAACAACTTTCATTTCTTCCATGTGGATGCTATTTCTCATTGAATTACAACAACCACTAAGAAATATCGCAAACTTAAGCAAAGCCTTCACATCTTCCACATTAATAACTGACCAAGCAAAGGCCTTCTTCATGTATGCGTTAACAATCTTCTGTTTGTTACCAAAATGCACCTCAAGCTATTTTCTTGCCTTTCGATAGCCTTCATCCGCAGGCAAATGTCAACAACTTTTGACAAGCTGCTTTGAATATCCGCTTGTGTATTGCTCCAGAAATCGTAAACGATCTCTGTGACTTGATCTCACTCCTTCTTCAAACGCTACTATGAAAGTTTCATATTGTAATGTATCACCATCATATTTAGGAATTTCCATTGCGGGTAAGGTGGCCGAAAGATTTTGTTGAACCATGAGCTCGCTGAGTTTCGTTTGATTCCTTACCAATTCATAGAATTCATTTTGAAATCCCTGGCTCAGTACAGGTCGATCCGGATAAAATTTGTCACGAGCCCCATAATCATTTGTTTGTCTCTGGCTGGGTGCAGGTAGCTGATGACCAGGCCTCTGAGAAGAGTACTGGGTTGGCTCATTTTGAGCCGTAACAGTCATTGCAAAGGTAGGTTGCTTTGGTCTAGCACCCGGTTGCTTTGGTGAAGTTTTGTCAACCATCCACTTACTGAGTGCCAGTTCGGCATCACGAGACCAGGCTCGCCTTGGCTGTGGGTTGGCTTCAGCTATTGTTTCCAGCTTAGTAGCTCCTTCTTGGATCAAGGAACTCCTCTGAGATACTCTCGAGCTGCATCTTGATCCTCACTCGGCCTTCCAGTATGTCCCTCCTTGCCTCTACAGCTGCCAGCTTCGTGGCTATTTCCAGCCATTCCTTCTCTCTCTTCAGCTGGTCTGCTCATTCCTCATCCTCCTGGTTCTGCTGTTCTGCTCGTTTCTTAGCCTCTCTCTTCAGCTGTTTCTCTTGATCCTCAAGCTGGTATGTTTTCTCCAAAGCGGCAGCTTCTAGCGAGACAGCAGCCATCTCAGCTTCAGCCTCCATTTGAGCAGAGACCCTCGTAGTTGAACTGGCTACAGAACCAGATTTACGTCTAGATCTTCGTGTTGAGACGTTTGAGACACTATCCTGAGGTGTAATTTCCTCTTCCACCTCAACCCCTTGTTGCATCGCACCTTCTACTGTAGAGTGCAATGTTCGAGCCCTGATTTCAGACAACCACTTCTCCGCGTCAGTCATGAAACCATCAAAAATGTTCACCCTTTCTTGGAACCACTGAGTGTCCCATTGGAGTTCTGGCTTGGTCAGTTGTAAACTCAGTAGTGACTTTTGTTTTTCTCCAACCCCATGGTAAAGGTTGAGTAGTTGATCCAGACCAGATTTTACAATGTTCGCATTCTCATCTAATTCCATTAGTTCCTTCTGACAGACAATTAATTTGATGACCTGTTTCCACAACTTGTCACTCTTCTGGCATCTTACCAGGTAGACTGCTTGCCCTTTTTCCGAAAGATGAATTTCTCTTTTTTCATATCTTCTTGATTTTTGTTCCACATCTCCCTCCTGTGGCGGTTCCTCATACTTACCTGATGGAAGATCCATGATGAATTGGTGCTTATAGCTATGTTCCAGAAACACCAGAAGAATTCACAACAGAATGAGTATTTTTTCAAAACACATCATTAATTCCAAGGCTGAAAGTCTTGGGCCAGCACCTATGGTAAACAATCGCTGGCTGAGCACCTTATCTTGTAGAAGTTCATAACATAATTAATTTTTCCAGGTCGTGCTCTGCGAGTTTGGTTTCCTTATCTCCTCGTAGCATAAACAAGCTTCTTGTATCGAATAGTACTTCTGCAGAATTTTCTCACAGGCTTTTAAGTTTTTAGACCTTAACTTAAAATTACGACTAAACAGTCGTCTACTCACGGTACCCGGTCAATGAAGTCTTCAATCTTCTAATGATCCAGGTGTCAATTTGGCTTCAACCGGCAGGTTCTTTGTTCCAGGATTTCAGCTCTAATCTCTGGCACAGATTCAGCTTCTTCTTCAATTCCACTGTTGAATCGGATGTTGCTTGTAGAACAAGTCTTTCTTAGATTCTTCTGTTAGAATAGTTTTTTTCTTTAGTCCACTCAGAGAAAATTCTTTACTCTACTCCACTGAGAGAAGTTCTTTACTCTGCTCCATTCAGAGAAGAGTTCTTTACTCTAATGTAATGGCAGTTTCTATACCTTCTCAAAGTCCAACTTCGATAGCCATTACTGCTCGGGGATGGAATGGAGGTATAGTTTACGCACGCATCGCACTCTGAGATAACAAAACGAATCTTCCAAACGTCTTTTCTTGATTTATTGGTCTTTATTAAAGTAGCACAATCAAAGAGTAATTCATAACCTTTCGTCCTTATCAACTGTTTCTTCATCAAACAACACAGTAACATTCATATAGTCGTTACCGTGTGGTTCTTGCGAGTGTAGCTGGCGTGAGTATGACTGGTGCGAGCGTGCTAAAGAACTGTATTCTCTCCAACCTCCGAGACTAAACTGACCCACAATCTCTGTTGCTACGTTAGCCTCCTCCCATGTAGACACTCCCCATTACGTATTAAATCACACTCACAAGCATGATCCTACCGCGATCCTACTGCGGGTACAACCTGTGTGAAGTTTGCATGGTTTCCATGTGACCATGTGAGTTTCCACTGGGGTGCTCAGGTTTCCACCCACACCCCAAAGACGTGTAGGATTGTAGGTTAATTGACCTCTGTAAAATTGCCTCTCGTGTGGAGTGAGTGGATGAGAGAGTGGGGTACAGTAGATATAGTGTGAAAGGGTGATCAATGGTCAGTGTGGAATTGGTGGGCTGATGGACCTGTTTCCATGCTGTATCTCCAAACTGAAAGTTCATCAAACTGTGCCTTCAATAGGCCCATACTTAATAACATTTCACCTTGATTGTTACAGAGCTTCTGAATTTGTGGAAGTAAAACCTGTCCATCTCACTGGTGGTTCTTCGTCATCATAAATATACTATCCCTCTTCTATTTATTCAGCAAGATTTGGCATTTGACTTCTTCAGTCTATTGATTACTTTCAATCTATTGAAAGTAAGCATGCAGGTACAGCAGGCTGAGATGAAAGCTAATGGCATGATGGCCTTCATCACGTGAGGATTTGCGATAAGGAGCAAGGAGGTCCTACTGCAGTTGTGCAGGGCCCTGGTGAGACCGCACCTGGAGTATTGTGTGCAATTTTGTTCTCCTAATTTGAGGAAGGACATTATTGCTCTTGAGGGAGTGCAGCATAGGTTCACCAGGTTAATTCCCAGGATGGTGGGACTGACATATGATGAAAGAATGGGTCGACTGGGCTTGAATTCACTGGAATTTAGAAGGGTGAGAGCGGATCTTATAGAAACATATAAAATTCTTAAAGGATTGGACAGGTTAAATGCAGGTAAAATGTTCCTGATGTTGGGGGAGTCCAGAACCAGGGGCCACAGTCTAAGAATAAAGGGGAGGCCATTTAAAACTGAGATGAGAAAAAACTTTTTCACCCTGAGAGTTGTGAATTTGTGGAATTCTCCGCCACAGAAGGCAGTGGAGGCCAATTCACTGGATGAATTTAAAAGAGAGTTAGATAGAGCTCTCGGGGCTAGCGGAATCAAGGGGTACGGGGAGAAGGCAGGCACGGGTTACTGATTGTGGACGATCAGCCAGGATCATGTACGGGCAAATGAAATCAGTTGAACTTGGCATAATGTTTGACACAAACACTGTGGGCTGAAGGGCCCATTCCTGTGCTGTACTCTTCTATGTTCTAATGTCAAACGCTACCCTCACCACCCTCTCCGCACTCTCCGTCAGTTCCTTCAGCGCATCTCTCAGGATCATGAAGGTCATGACAAATGATGAACCTGCTCCAAAAATGCAGCCGATGACTGGGACAAAGTATAGAGCAAATTCCAGGGCTGAAACCGTAACAACAGCAGCTCCCCAACTTATCCTCATAATTACACCTGGAGTTATTTCTCCCAGCAGGGGAGTTTTTGCTGCTGCTTTCAGCTGATCCATGGATTTACCTGTTCTGTTGGCCAGTCGCTGAAGGGAAGAGTTATTAAGACCCAGGCATTCCCTGAAATGGATGATTGCTCCAATCAGTATGCCAATGTCACACGCGAGAGAGACTCCAGGGATTGGGATGGCTCCTGCTGCTCCCGAGAGGATCGCCAATGCCCAGATCTCCTTCTTCAGCAACTCATTTTTCTTCTGAACAATCTCCACGCTGTGGTTGGGAAGGGCCAGGACAAAGATCCTTTTCTTTATATATGGTAAATCACCTTCCAGTGCTTCATTCAACTGAACAAAATCATACTGATCCTGTTTAAAACTGGATATCAGGAACACCCTGGGATCAGGAATCCCGATCTTCCCCAACCCACAGAGACAGTCACTCCGGATCTTTTCCAATTCTGCATTTTTATCAAATTCCTTCCGTTCCCTCTGCATTGCATTAAGGTCAGCGTCAATCTTCGAGCGAACAAAATAGAACCTCTTCCCCAGCCGCTTAATCTCAATGGCAAGTTTTGCATCATTCTCTTTGAATCGACCAGCTGACACTATGATGAAGAAATCGTATTTTTTAAATTGCATTTCCTTCAGGTAGGAACCCGCTGTGAATCGTGTAGATCCGATCCCCGGCAGGTCCCAGTAGCGGACATTGGGCAGATTGGGATGTGGGTATCCGGTTGGCTCCATTGTAGTTTCTGTGGTGCCAACCTCAGCCGCTCCCTCATCTGTGCTACGAAGCCCTCTCATGGTGTTGATGAAGGTGGATTTTCCTGTACCTGTGTCCCCCGTAACGGCGATGTTCAGCTCAGTCTTGTCCAGCTCTTTCATCTTATTCTGTATCAAGGGTTTAATCTTTTCCACACCACCCGTTTGGAAGTCGTACTTCAGTTTGCTGAGCTCCTCCTGCGTGAAGAATGTGGGGGTCTCAGACTGAGCCGCCTGTTGACTGAAAGGAAACATGTGTTGGAACATGACTGAAAGGAAACATGTGTTGGAACATGACTGAAAGGAAACATGTGTTGGAACATGACTGAAAGGAAACATGTGTTGGAACATGACTGAAAGGAAACATGTGTTGGAACATGACTGAACGGAAACATGACTGAAAGAAAACCATGACAGTTTCCAGTTGAAACAGCATCCAAACACATTGCACATTGCATCATGACCAGATATCCTCGTGTCAATCTGACCTATTGATTGTACAGCAGGCTAAACAAAGCATTTCACTGTACTTCAGTACACATGCACAACAATAAGGGTAAACATAGTTATGGTTGAAATGCTTTTCCTGTTACAGAGCAAAGTGAAGAGATAACTTGTGCAGTGGGATTATAAAGGGATATATAAAATTATGAGGAACATCTGTATGGTAATTAATCACTTGTCTTTTTCTCAGGGTAGGTAACTAAAATCTGGAGGGTTTCCAGTTGAGGGGAAAGATGACTGGTGGCTATTTGGAACGAGCTGTCAGAAAAGTGGTGGAGACAGGTACAATGATAATAATCAGAATCGTAATTTATTAATCAAGCATGTTTTGCATCATACGAGGAATTTGGTTTGACAATAAACAATAGGTGCAGGAGGAGGCCATTCGGCCCTTTGTGACAGCACCACCATTCAATGTGATCATGGCTGATCATTCTCAATCAGTACCCCGTCCCTGCCTTCTCCCCATACCCCCTGACTCCGCTATCCTTAAGAGCTCTATCTAGCTCTCTCTTGAAAGCATTCAGATAATTGGCCTCCACTGCCTTCTGAGGCCGAGAATTCCACAGATTTACTACTCTCTGACTGAAAAAGTTTTTCCTCATCTCAGTTCTAAATGGCCTACCCCTTAAACTGTGGCCCCTGGTTCTGGACTCCCCCAACATTGAGAACATGCAACATACGAGGAATTTGGTTGGCCTTACAGTCATACCAAAAAAGCACAAGGCAAAGAGTGGCAATAAAGGGGGCTTTTTCTGGTTGGCTGCCAGTGACCAGTGGAGTTCCGCACGGGTCAGTGCTGGGGCTATTAATATTTGGATGAGGGGATCGAAGGCTTTGTGGCCAAGTTTGCAGATGATACGAAAATAGGTGGAGGGGAGGTAGTGTAGAGAAAGCCAGGACTCTACAGAAGGACTTGGACAGGTTGGGAGAGTGGGCAAAGAAGTGGCAGATGGAATACAGTGTAGCAAACTATGGACTCATTCATTTTAATAATAGGAATAAAGGCGTACACCATTTTCTAAATGGCGAGAGAATCCACAAATCAGAGATGGAAAGGGACTTGGGAGTCCTGGTGCAGGATTCCCAAAAAGTTAATTTGCAAGTTGAATCGGTAGTAAGGGAGGCAAACACAAAGGCAGCATTTATTTCAAGAGGACCAACATACACAAACAGGGATTTAATGCTGAGGCTCTGTAAGACGCTGGTCAGGCTGCAATTGGAGTATTGTGAGCAATTTTTGGCCCTATATAGAAACATAGAAAATAGGTGCATGGAGGAGGCCATTTGGCCCTTCGAGCCAGCACCACCATTCATTGTGATCATACCTGATCATCCACAATCAGTAACCTGTGCCCAACTTCTCCCCATATCCCTTGATTCTGCTAGCCCCCAGAGCTCTATCTAACTCTCTTAAATTCATCCAGTGATTTGGCCTGCACTCTGTGGCAGAGAATTCCACTAATTCACAACTCCCTGGCTGAAAACATTCCTTCTCAACTCTGTTTTAAATGGCCTCCCCTTTATTCTAAGACTGTGGCCCCTGGTTCTGGACTCGCCCAACATTGGGAACATTTTTCCTGCATCTAACTTGTCCAGTCCTTTTATGATTTTATATGTCTCTATAAGATCCCCTCTCATCCTTCTAAACTCCAGTGAATACAAGCCTAGTCTTTTCAATCTTTACTCCTATGACAGTCCCGCCATCCCAGGGATCAATCTCGTGAACCTACGCTGCACTGCCTCAATTACAAGGATGTCCTTCCTCAAATTAGGAGACCAAAACTGTACACAATACTTCAGATGTGGTCTTACCAGGGCCCTGTACAACTGCAGATGAACCTCTTTACACCTATACTGAAATCCTCTCATTATCTGAGGAAGGATGTGCTGGCTCAGGAGAGTCCAAAGGAGGTTTACAAGAATGATCCCTGGAATGAGTATGTTAACACATGATGAGCATTTGACAGCACCAGGCCTCCACCACAGCACTTTAAAAGAATGAGGGGGAGGCCTCATTGAAACTTAGTGAAAGGCCTGGGTAGAGTGTCAGGGGTTATGGGGAAAAGGTTGGAGAATGGGGTTAGGAGGGAGAGATAGATCAGCCATGATTGACTGGCGGTGTGGACTTGATGGGCCAAATGGCCTAATTCTGCTCCTGTCAGACCATGAACATGGTCATTTGGAGTATCGCCTGCAGTTCCACTCAACCATTGGAGGAAGGATGCGATGGCCCTGGAGAAAGTGCATACAACGTTTACCAGAATGGTGCCGGGATTAGAGGTATTTGCTATCAGGATAGGTTGGACAAATTTGGATATTTTTCTCCCGAATGCTAGAGGTTGAAGGGGATACCCAATGGACAGAATCTTTTTCCCCGGATGGAAATGTCAAAGAATACCTAGCATAGCTTTCAGGTTAAAGGACTAAGGTGTAAAGATCATTTATAGGGCAAGTTTTTACACTGGAGAGTAATGGGTGCCTGGAACGTACCACATAGGGTGGTGGTATAAACAGATATGGCAGTGGCGTCTAAGAGGCTTTTGGCGAGGCACATGGGTATGCAGGGAATGGAGGGATGTAGATCATGTGTTGGCTGATGAAATTAGTTTACCTTGGCATTATGTTCAGCAGAGACATTGTGGGCTGAAAGGCCTGATCCTGCACTGACTGGCCCACATCACGACACTGCAAGTCTATCCACTAACCACAAGGTTGGGGTCAGGAATGTTCTGGGTAAAGCTGCAACCACAGATCCATCTTCCCCACTTGCCTGCAATGAGCACAGCTCAAACAACACTGTGCACCGTCCCACACTCAAAATGGTCACATCTTCCACGACCAACACACAATGGGTTCACTGTGTGCCAAGCACAAGATGCCATGCTGCTACTTACCTGAGCTACTCTGAGAACAACTCCAAACCCCAAACCCTTCACCAACAAGCATTTTAGTGCAAAGGTATGCTGCCACCATTAGCATGCACAGGATGCTGCTTATGAATGATATCACTATTCCTTCTGAAGGAAGGACTCAGCTATTGAGGAAGTATGACCGGGCCACTTGCTCAGGGCAGTTAAAAAGGGATATGAATTGGTTGTCTTGACTCCAATGTCTACATCGTGAAAAGAGATTAAATGCAAAGAGAAAGGACTTCAGTTGCCGATCAACGAGCTCTCTCCTGTAACAATGGGCAATCTGAGCACTGGCCATGCCCTGCGCTGGCAGGTTGTACTGAGGCAAGGAGATGCAGGGTGACAGGGCGACAGGGTGACAGGGTGACAGGGTGACAGGGTGACAGGGAGACAGGGTGACAGGGAGACAGGGAGACAGGGTGACAGGGAGACAGGGTGACAGGGTGACAGGGTGACAGGGAGACAGGGTGACAGGGTGACAGGGTGACAGGGTGACAGGGTGACAGGGAGACAGAGAGACAAGGTTTATAGATATGTCAAGAGAAAAAGATTAGTTAAGACAAATGTAGGTCCCTTGCAGTCGGAAACAGGTGAATTGATCATAGGGAACAAGGAGATGGCAGACCAATTGAACAAATACTTTGGTTCTGTCTTCACTAAGGAAGACATAAACCGTCTGCCGGAAATAGCGGGGGACCGGGGGTCTAAAGAGATGGAGGAACTGAGCGAAATCCAGGTTAGTCGGGAAGTGGTGTTAGGTAAATTAAATGGATTAAAGGCAGATAAATCCCCAGGGCCAGATAGGCTGCATCCCAGAGTGCTTAAGGAAGTAGCCTCAGAAATAGTGGATGCATTAGTGATAATTTTTCAAAACTCTTTAGATTCTGGAGTAGTTCCTGAGGACTGGAGGGTAGCTAATGTAACCCCACTTTTTAAAAAGGGAGGGAGAGAGAAAACGGGGAATTATAGACCAGTTAGCCTAACATCGGTAGTGGGGAAAATGCTAGAGTCAGTTATTAAAGATGTGATAGCATTACATTTGGAAAGTGCTGAAATCATCGGACAAAGTCAGCATGGATTTACCAAAGGCAAATCATGTCTGACGAATCTTATAGAATTTTTCGAGGAGGTAACTAGTAGAGTGGATAAGGGAGAACCAGTCGATGTGTTATATCTGGACTTTCAGAAGGCCTTCGACAAGGTCCCACATAGGAGATTGGTGTACAAACTTAAAGCACACGGTATTGAGGGTTCAGTGTTGAGGTGGATAGAAAATTGGTTGGCGGACAGGAAGCAAAGAGTAGGAATAAACGGGTCCTTTTCGGAATGGCAGGCAGTGACTAGTGGGGTACCGCAAGGCTCAGTGCTGGGACCCCAGTTATTTACAGTGTATATTAATGATTTGGACGAGGGAATTGAATGCAACATCTCTAAGTTTGCGGATGACACGAAGCTGGGTGGCAGTGTTAGCTGCGAGGAGGATGCTAGGAGGCTGCAGAGTGACTTGGATAGATTAGGCAAGTGGGCAAATGCATGGCAGATGCAATATAATGTGGATAAATGTGAGGTTATCCACTTTGGCGGCAAGAACAGGAAAGCAGAGTATTACCTGAATGGTGACCGATTGGGAGAAGGGGAGATGCAACGTGACCTGGGTGTCATGGTGCACCAGTCATTGAAAACAAGCATGCAGGTGCAGCAGGCAGTGAAGAAAGCGAATGGTATGTTGGCATTCATAGCAAGAGGATTTGAGTTTAGGAGCATGGAGGTTCTGCTGCAGTTGTACAGGGCCTTGGTGAGACCGCACCTGGAGTATTGTGTGCAGTTTTGGTCTCCTAATCTGAGGAAAGACGTTCTTGCCTTAGAGGGAGTACAGAGAAGGTTCACCAGATTGATCCCTGGGATGGCGGGACTTACATATGAGGAAAGACTAGATAGACTGGGCTTGTACTCGCTGGAATTTAGAAGACTGAGGGGGGATCTTATAGAAACATATAAAATTCTTAAGGGGTTGGAGAGGCTAGATGCGGGAAGATTGTTCCCGATGTTGGGGGAGTCCAGAACCAGGGGTCACAGCTTAAGGATAAGGGGGAAGTCTTTTAGGACCGAGATGAGAAAACATTTCTTCACACAGAGAGTGGTGAGTCTGTGGAATTCTCTGCCACAGAAGGTAGTTGAGGCCAGTTCATTGGCTATATTTAAGAGGGAGATAGATGTGGCCCTTTTTGCTAAAGGGATCAGGGGGTATGGAGAGAAGGCAGGTACAGGCTACTGAGCTGAATGATCAGCCATGATCATATTGAATGGCGGTGCAGGCTCGAAGGGCCGAATGGCCTACTCCTGCACCTATTTTCTATGTTTCTATGTTTCTAAGGTGACAGGGAGACAAGGTGACAGGGAGACAGGGTGACAAGGTGCAGCGTGTCCGGACCTACCTGGAGCTGCCTCCTCCCATTTCTGATCTCTGTGTGTCGCTGCCGGCCTGTGTGATGATCCTGTGATCCTCGCGCTGCGCTGAGGTGAGGTCGGGGATCAGAACTCCTCTTCGTCCTTGGATGTGCGAGTCTTCTCCTTCAAGAGGAAAGTAGTGAGAGAATGAGTGCTGGTTTGTTCTGTACCAGAAATCCCTGAGGCTATTGGGAATATCACACTTAATCAGGATGGGTTTAATGCAATCTACTAGAAAGTGGGCATGTACTCGCTGGAGTTTAGGAGAATGATGGGGACATCATTGAAGCTCACCAAATAGTGAAAAGCCTGTGTAGAGTGGATGTGGAGAGGGTGTTTCCACTAGTGGGAGAGTCTCAGAACTAAAGGACGTTCCTTTAGGAAGGAGACGAGCAGGAATTTCTTTAGTTAGAGGGTGGTGAATCTGTGGAATTCATTGCCAAAGAAGGCTGTGGAGACCAAGTCAATGGAGTTCTCTCAGGCAGAGATAGATTCTCCAATGTTATGGGTGTCAGGGGTTATGGGGAGAAGACAGGAGAATGGGGTCAAGAGGGAGATATAGATCAGCCATGATTGAATGGCGGAGTAGACGATGGTCCGAATGGCCTCAGCTATTACATCTGATAGAGAACAATGTTACTCACCAGTGGCAAATTCCCCACCATCAACATGTGGCAGGGACTAGTTGGGCCGAAGGGTCTATTTCTGTCCTGTAAATGCTCCCACTAAAAGAGATCAATCGAAATGAGCAGGTACCGAAACAATGTCCAGAACCAGGGGGGTCACAGTTTAAGAATAAGGGGGAGGCCATTTAGGATTGAGATGAGGAAAAAAAAATTCACCCAGAGAGTTGTGAATCTGTGGAATTCTCTGCCACAGAAGGCAGTGGAGGCCAATTCACTGGATGTTTTCAAGATAGAGTTAGATTTAGCTCTTAAGTCTAAAGGAATCAAGGGATATGGGGAAAAAGCAGGAACGGGGTACAGATTTTAGATGATCAGCCATGATTATATGGAATGGCGGTGCTGGCTCGAACGGCCGACTCCTGTACTTATTGTTCTCTGTTTCTATGATTCTCATGTGGCACCGAGAGAGGTTTGATATTCTGCATGGGGGGGGGGGGGGGGGAGGGGGTCCCATGCCTGTGGACAAGTCTCAGAGAGGGGCAGGCAATGCACTCAGCCTCCTCGCAGCCCACAGGGGGCCGCGGGGCTGGAGTTTGTGCAGCTCTGGCTGTACTGGATGTTAAGGAGTCTTGTGGCAACAGCGGCCACGTTCTCTCGTTTAGTGCCCGGGACAATCGGGCAGACTGCTAACGTGGCAACAAACACCAGCGGCCACTCGGTAGCTCCCCCATCAAGTTTCCCAATCTATTTGCAACGAATTATCTGTATTGATTGCAACGCCCCTTCTCTGAAACCACTCCCATTCCGAAAATAGAGCGCCGCGCTGGTGATGGGGGATGGGGGGGGGGGATGCACACAGATGGAAGTCTCAAGTTTTCCCATTTTTTGTGGGATTCAGTCGCTTTGCAGCAGATTACACGGAGCGCTGAGCGGAACGTTGCTGCCGTGAAGCATGACTCCATTCAACATCACACTGTCGTGCTGACAACTCGCCTCAGTTTGTGCTTCAACCGCTTGTCCCTACCTGCACTCGTTCTTGCACGCAATCGTCAGAGGAGAAAGAGGCAGAGACGAACAGAACAAACAGTTGTGTGGCTCGCCCCTCTCTCTCCCCCCCCCCCCCCCCCCCCCCCCGGCTCAGTCCCTCTCTCCCTCTCTCTTTTTTTTTCATTCCAAGGACTTTATTCACAAATACATAATACAGCATGCCAAAAAGTAAATAAACACTCAATGGTCACAATACAACAATCAATCAATACAGTACAATGGTGCAATCTCTCTTTACAATAGCCTGGACCCCCCTGCAGTGACCAGCGCCCACAGAAGGCCTCCAGATTCCCCGTGGACACCGCGTGTTCCCTCTCTAGGGGTACGCGCGCACGGACATAGGCCAGGAAGAGGGGCGGGCAGCCGACTCTGTTGTGACCATCGACCGCCCGCTGCCTGGACCCACGAGTGGCCATCTTGGCCAGGCCCTGGAGCAAACCGACAGGGAAATCCCACCCTCCTGACCGGCCCTCCCCACTCCCAGCCCCGAGCCCAAACACCAGGATCGTAGGACTGAAATGCAGCCAAAATACTCGTACTTCAGATACTCATAGAGGGGCAGCAACCTCACGCACTCCATGTACACGTGGAACCCCACACTCCATGTACACGTGGAACACGGACTCTTCCTCGCCGCAGAAAATACAGGCTGCCGGCGAGTCCGTGAACCGGCTCAAAAATGTATTACAAACCACGGCTGTGTGCAACACTCTCCACCCCAGGTCCCCGATGTAAAGGGGGAGGACTCCCTTGTAGAGAGACCTCCACTGGGGACCACCCCCGCCATCAGGTGGCAACACGGATCGCCAAGGCGTATCCGGACGGAAGACGAAGGCGAGGAGGTGCAGAGTGTGCAGGAGCATCCTATACAGTAAACGTCTGCCTGCATCACGGAACGGCACGCTGGGCATCTGGGAGAGGCGGCTCAAGTTGTGTGGGGCCGGCTCCCGGGGAATATTCCGGAGCCTGGGCCCGATGAGCAGTTCCGGCGGAGCGGGGGTAAGCTCGGCCAGAATCACTCCAAGCACACGCCACTCCCCAACACCCACCGCAACAGGGTGAGGACCGGGCCCCCCCACAGCCACAACACCCCTCTCCCCCTGAGGAGCAACACGCTGACTGAAGATGACCAAATTCCTCACTCTTAACACATCGCGGTAAAAGCTTGGCATGTCCCGTGTGGCGGGTCGACTGATGCCCGCCACCGGGAGCCGCCAAACCCCCCCTTAGGCAATGGCCCTGGCGGAAAAAATACGTGGCCAGAGCGTGCCACCTGGGAGGGTGCTCCGCATACACGTACATCCGCAGAGTCCTGAGACGGAGAGCCGTCACCTGGGTACGCACGCATACCAAGGACTGGCCACCCTCCTCTAACGGGATACTCAGGACTGCTGCTGAGACCCAGTGGTTCCTCCCTCCCCAAAAGAAATCCACTAACCTCTTCTCTACAGCAGTTACAAAGGTAGAGGGCGGGACAAGAGTGGCCAGCCGGTACCATAACATTGAGGCCACCAGCTGGTTTATGACCAGCACCCTACCTTGGAAAGAAAGAACTCCAAGCAAGCCTGACCAGCGTCCCACCCGGGCGACGACTTTCGTCTCTAGCTCCTGCCAGTTCGCCGGCCAAGCATCTTCAGTGGGACTCAGGTAGATCCCCAGGTAGAGCAGGTGCGTGGTGCTCCACGCATAATCCTTCATCTCCTCCGGCAGAGAGTCCACCTGCCACTGGCCCACTAGAAGTCCGGAGCACTTACTCCAGTTGATCCTAGCGGACGAAGCAGCTGAGAACACCTGCTGACATTCATGCATCCTCCGCAGGTCAACAGGATCAGTAAACATAAGAAGAATGTCATCGGCATAGGCCGAGAGAACCACCTCCACCCCCGGTCCTGGTAGAACCAGGCCTGCCAACCGCCTCCAGAGACGACACAGGAATGGTTCCACACAGACCGAGTACAACTGCCCAGACATGGGGCACCCCTGGCGTACCCCCCTCCCAAAGCGAATGGGAGCCAACAATGCACCGTTAATCTTCATGAGACACTCTGCTGCGGTGTACAAAAGCCGGACCCGGGCCACAAAATGCGGTCCAAAACCGAACGCTTGCAGTATCCCGAAGAGGTAATCATGGTCCACCCTGTCAAAAGCCTTCTCCTGATCCAGGGATAGAAAAGCTGCTGACTGACCAGTGCCCTGGGCCAGATGGATCAGGTCCCTAACCAAGTGGATGTTATCTTGGATGGACCAGCCAGGGATTGTATAGGACTGGTCCGGGTGGATCAGTTGGGATAGTACGGAGCCCAGGCGATTTGGCATTGCCCGTGCAAAG
The DNA here is from genome assembly GCF_053455715.1 of Rhinoraja longicauda. Classification (NCBI taxonomy): domain Eukaryota; kingdom Metazoa; phylum Chordata; class Chondrichthyes; order Rajiformes; family Arhynchobatidae; genus Rhinoraja; species Rhinoraja longicauda. The sequence continues at coordinate 50,230,473 of NC_135967.1, read as the reverse complement.
ACTTTATACTCTGTACAGAGGAGAGAGACCGGGCGCCAGTTCTTCAACAGGCGGAGTTCGCCCTTCTTGGGTAGCAGGACAACGACTGCCCTGCGCCACGAGAGGGGCATCTCCCCGGTCGCCAGGCTCTCCCCCAGAACCTTCATGTAGTCACCCCCCAGGACATCCCAGAAGGCTCTAACAAACTCAACCGTCAGCCCATCCAGCCCAGGGGACTTACCCCTCCTGAGCTGGTGAAGGGCACCAGTCAACTCCTCCAATGATAAGGGGTCATCAAGCTGTTCAAACACCCCTCTATCTATAGTCGGTAGCCCCTCCCACAGAACCCGCTGAGCCTCCCCGCTGAAACCATCCGCGGTGAACAGAGTTCCATAAATGGACCGAACTAACGCACTAATCCCCTCTGGGTCTGTGACCGAGGAGCCATCGTCTGCGAGCAGCTCGACGAGCTGTTTGCGGGCTCCTCGCCCTTTCTCCAGAGAGAGAAAGAAAGGTGAAGCCCGGGATAAAGTCCACGCGCTGGAATAAAGTCCACCCGCACCAGGCAATGGTCCGAACACGGCACCGGCCACATAGAGGCCGCCGAGACCCGGGAGACATACGCTCTGGAGATGTACACACGATCGATACGGGAACCACCCCCCTTAGACCTCCACGAAAACGCGTTGGAATCAGGATGGAGATTCCGCCACGCATCAACCAGCTCGAAAGATTCAATCACACCTCTCAACTTCTTCGCCACTGCAGGGGCACACTGAATACCAGAGCGATCTCGCGCCTCAAGGGTACAATTGAAATCCCCCCAAGGAAGACGCACTGTCCTCAATCAATAGTGCTCAGCAGAGCAGTCACCTCCTGAAGTAAACGCGCCTGCATCGTGCCGGTGCTGGGGGCGTACACGTTAATGAAATGTAACGGCACGCCATCCAGGATCACGGCCAGATAGAGCAAACGGCCTGGCACAACTTCCTGCACCTTCACAATCTCTGGCTGGAAAGTCGGGGCCAACAGGAAAGCCACCCCACTTGACTTTGTGCTAAGGTGGATCATGTAGACCCCCCCCCTCCCACTCCAGGACCCAGGTGGGCTCGTCACTAACAACAGTGTGCGTCTCTTGCAGAAAACTCACTGCATACTTCCCCTCTCTGAGGACCGATAGATGGTGAAATCTACGAAGGTCCCCCCTTCCCCCGTTGTTAGGGCCGCAACTGTTTACCATATATATTAATGATTTGGAAGAGGGAATTAGAAGCAACACTAGCAAGTTTGCGGATGACACAAAGCTGGGTGGCAGTGTAAACTGTGAATAGGATGTTTGGAGGTTGCAGGGTGACCTGGACAGGTTGAGTGAGTGGGCAGATGCGTGGCAGATGCAGTATAATATAAATGTGAGGTTATCCACTTTAGCGGCAGAAACAAGGAGGCAGATTATTATCTCAATGGAGTTAGGTTAGGTAAGGGGGAGGTGCAGCGAGACCTGGGTGTCCTTGTACACCAGTCACTGAAAGTTGGCGTGCAGGTACAGCAGGCAGTGAAGAAAGCTAATGGAATGTTGGCCTTCATAACAAGAGGATTTCAGTATAGGAGGTCCTTCTGCAGTTGTATAGGGCCCTGGTAAGACCACATCTGGAGTATTGTGTACAGTTTTGGTCTCCTAATTTGAGGAAGGACATCCTTGTAATTGAGGCAGTGCAGCGTAGGTTCACGAGATTGATCCCTAGGATGGCGGGACTGACATATGAGGAAAGATTGAAAAGACTAGGCTTGTATTCACTGGAGTTTAGAAGGATGAGAGGGGATCTTATAGAAACATATCAAATTATAAAAGGACTGGACAAGCTAGATGCAGGAAAAATGTTCCCAATGTTGGGCGAGTCCAGAACCATGGGCCACAGTCTAAGAATAAAAGGGAGGCCATTTAAAACTGAGGTGAGAAGGAACTTTTTCACCCAGAGATTGTGAATTTGTGGAATTCTCTGCCACAGAGGGCAGTGGAGGCCAAATCACTGGATGGATTTAAGAGAGGGTTAGATAGAGCTCTAGGGGTTAGTGCAATCAAGGGATATGGGGAGAAGGTAGGCACGGGGTATTGATTGGGGACGATCAGCCATGATCACAATGAATGGCGGTGCTGGATCGAAGGGTCGAATGGCCTCCTCCTGCACCTATTTTCTATGTTTCTATGTTATTACTGGTGCAGATATTTCTCCCAGCAGGAAAGAATCAGCTGCGGCTTTCAGCTGTCCCACGGATGTGCCTGTTCTCTCGGCCAGTCTGCGGAGAGAAGCATCATCCAGACACAGGCATTCACGGAAATAGATTATCGCTCCAATCAGGATCCCAATGTCACATGCGGCAGAGAGACCTGGGACTGGGACCGCTCCCACTCCTCCCGAGATGATCGCCAACATCCAGACACGGTTCCTCAAAATCTCACCTTTCTTCTGAATAACCTCCACACTGAGGTTGGGACGGGCCAGGACAAAGACAGATTTCTTTATATTTGGTAAACCATCTGCAAGTGCTTCCATAAACTGAGGGAAATCATACATATCCTTCTCAAAACTGGATATCAGGAACACGATGGGATCAGGGATCCCGGCCTTTCCCAACTGGCTGACGCAGTCACTCCGGATCTTTTCCAGTTCTGCATCTTCATCAAATTCCCCCCTTTCCTCCTGCATTGCATCAATGTCAGCGTCAATCTTAGAGCGAACAAAGTAGAATATCTTCCCCAGCTGCTTAATCTCCTTGGCAAGGTTTGCATCATTCTCTTTGAATCGGCCAGCTGTCACTATGATGAAGAAATCATATTTTTTAAATTGCATTTCCTTCAGGTAGGAATCCGCGGGGAATCGTGTAGATCCGATCCCCGGCAGGTCCCAGTAGCGGACATTGGGCAGATTGGGATGTGGGTATCCGGTTGGCTCCATTGTAGTTTCTGTGGTGCCAACCGCAGCCGCTCCCACATCTGAGCTATGAAGCCCTCTCATGGTGTTGATGAAGGTGGATTTTCCTGCACCTGTCTCCCCCGGCGATGTTCAGCTCGGTCTTGTCCAGTTCTTTCACCTTCTTCTCTTGCAGAGGTTGAATCTTTTCCACACCACTTGTTTCGAAGTCGGACTTCAGTTTGTTGAGCTCATCCTGTGAGAAGTATCTGAAAGGAAACATGTTTGGTGATAGTTTCCAGTTGAAATGAAACCAACTGAAATAAAGCACCTTCTTTCCCTTTCCATCTTCTCTTCCCGTTGCTCCACCTGGATACACACCATTTCTCCCACAATCCCACCCTTTCCCCCTTCCCCGTCACCTTCCACAATTATCCATTCCTCCGGCTTCCCATTTCACGCCTCTTCTCTAGTCATAGGAGTGGAATTAGGCCATTCGGCCCATCTCAGTCTTTGTCTCACTGGCCTTCCTTCAGTCATAACCTCCCACCCCCCCCCCCCCCCCCAACATCCATTAGTCTTTCACTTGCCTGACAGTCCTGTCCCAATCCTCATCCAGCCGCCTCCCTCCAATCACAATCAGAGTGAAGAAGGGTCCCGACCCGAAACGCCACCTGTCCCCAGAGATGCTGCCTGACCCGCTGAGTTACTCCAGCACTCTGTGAAATGCCACCTGTCCCCCAGAGATGCTGCCTGTCCCGTTGAGTTACTCCAGCACTGTGCTTGAGGTGAGGGTGTAAAGGAGAAAAGGGGATTTAAGGGTTAAGGTGTATGTGACCAAATGCTACATGAAGATGAACTGTCACTAAATTAAAATGCATACCTCAGATGCCGGCAAGTCTACCTCTGTGTAGATGCTGGCTTGAGATTGCAGAAGGGGTGTTGTAATCTTACAAAGGACAGGATATGGATACAGAAGAGCACCGAGTAGACTTGAGCCTCTTAAACAATTACCACAAGGTTGAGCCCCAGGAAGATGTGTTTATGTTAATAGACTGAGCCTCGTTACAATCACTCTAAAGTTGAGCACTAGGAAGATGTGTTTATACCTGGCAGGGGAGAATCGGTGTGCTCTACGATCGCTTCTCGGCCTTTTGGCCAAGATCAAGTGTAGTATCTGTTCTTGCACAACCTAATGTTCTTATAAGAACAGTATAAGAGCAGTATCTGCATTGGATCATCAACGAGGAGCGGAGGTCAGGAGCACGTGTCTGGTTTAGTGGTGGATCCATGCTGGTTGGGTAACCAACCTAACACCTTTATCCAGGTGGGATGGCAGCAGCAAGTGGAGCTGGAGGGCAGGGTATCCGGAATACCCTGCGTGTATCGGTGAAGGACCTCAGGGAGGGGACCCCTTTCTCAAGGGACCTCTTCATCAAGAAGGTGCTGCTGGAGGCCTGTGGATTCAAGGCCGGGGACATCTTCTGCCTCCAGGACTTCCCAGGTAACGGATATTTCGACGTTTCCTTCCAGAACCCTGCGGGATGGCAGAAGATGCTGCAGGACTTCCGGGAGAAGGGGAACGAAGCCCCGCTGTCGCTCCTGAAGGTGCAGCCGCTCTTCACCCTCCCCACCCAGAGGGAACGGATGATCACGGTGCACATGTTTAATCCACATGTGCCCGTCGTGGATGTCCTCACCTTCCTTGCTCGCTACGTCGAAGGGGCCGGGAACTGTGTGGATATAAAGGATTTGTTCGGGATCTGGACGAGCAAGAGGCAAGTGAAGGTGAAGCTGAGGGTGGACGGGAAGTGATTCATCATCCACCCTCCCTCGGTGTTCGCCATCAGAGGGAACCGGGGCTACATGACTTACGTGGGGCAGCCCAGGGTGTGCAGGAAATGCAACAAACCTGGGCACGTGGCGGCAGAATGCAGGACAGTCGTCTGCAGAAACTGCAAACTAGAAGGCCACGAGACAAGGGAATGTAAAGAGAGTAAGAGCTGCAACCTGTGTGGGGAGGCAGGCCACCTTTACAGGGCCTGCCCAAAAAGAGCTAGCACGTATGCACAGGCGATAAGAGGGGCCGCTGCCAGCACCCCCAGGGTGGACGAGACGCCTCCTACCACGGCAAAAGCCCAAAAAGGAAAGGAGAGCAGGGGCGATGACAACGCGACCACCAGGAGCCCCCAACCGCAGGACAGAGCCGCCCAGGCCCCTCCCCACGAGGGTGAGTCGATGGAAGAGGGGGAACAGGAAGAGGAGGAATAGAAGGTGGTACAGTCGAGGAACACATTGAAGGCTGTGCGCACGGAGAAAAAGCCGGAGGGGGCAAGCAAGTCCCAAAAAAGAGTCCTCTCCCAGGACGAAGCCAGCAGCCTCTCCGCGTCGGAGGATGAGACGACCGGGAGGAGCCGACAACGGAAGCAGAGGCAGAGGAAGAAAACGGGGGAGGAGGAAGGTAAGAGAAAGAACGTGTCTGTTGCCCCCCAGCCCCAGGAGACTGGGAGCAGTGCCAATGGGCCCCAGCCCCAGGAGAATGGGAGCAGTGCAGCGGCCAATGGGCCCCAGCCCCAGGAGACCGTGAGCGGCACAACGGCCAATGGGCCCCAGCCCCAGGAGACCGTGAGCGGCACAACGGCCAATGGGCCCCTGCTCCGGGAGACCGTGAGCGGCACAACGGCCAATGGGCCCCAGCCCCAGGAGACTGGGAGCAGTGCCAATGGGCCCCAGCCCCAGGAGACCGTGAGCGGCACAACGGCCAATGGGCCCCAGCCCCAGGAGACCGTGAGCGGCACAACGGCCAATGGGCCCCAGCCCCAGGAGACCGTGAGCGGCACAACGGCCAATGGGCCCCTGCTCCGGGAGTCCGTGAGCGGCACAACGGCCAATGGGCCCCAGCCCCAGGAGACTGGGAGCAGTGCCAATGGGCCACAGCTCCGGGAGACCGGGAGCGGCACAACGGCCAATGGGCCCCTGCTCCGGGAGACCGTGAGCGGCACAACGGCAAATGGACCACAGCTCCGGGAGACCGGGAGCGGCACAACGGCCAATGGGCCCCAGCTCCGGGAGACCGGGAGCAGTGCAGTGGCCAATGGGCCCCAGCTCCAGGAAACTGGGAGCAGCGCAGTGGCCAATGGGCCCCAGCTCCAGGAAACTGGGAGCAGCGCAGTGGCCTCTCCAGAAAATACACCCTGTGCTGAGGAAGCCACCAGCCTGTACCACTACCTGTGCGACAAAAATGTGCAGGAACTCAGCCAGATGATTGGCATGCGGGAGGATCGCCTGGAACTCTAAAGGACAATGGAGCTGAAACTGGCATCCTTAAACGTGCGCAGTGTGAAGAGCACTGCGCGATGTGTCAACGCCTTGCAGTACCTGGCCAAGGTAAAGGCGGATGTGACTTTTCTACAAGACTGCGGGCTGCCACACCTTCGCTGCTATCGGAGGTGGTCGCGATGGTGGCCCCACGGACTGTCGGTATGGTCGGGGGGCAATGATTGTCGTGCGTCGGGTCTGGGGATCTTGCTGCGGGGAGGGGGCTTCACCATCACTGAGGTAAGGGAGGTGGTGGGGGGGCGTCTCCTGGTGGTGGATGTAATGTACCGTGGTTCTCCGCTCCGGCTGATTAATGTGTATGCCTCACCCAGGTGGAGCGAGCGGGTGGCCGTCCTCCAGCAGCTCCCACCGCTGCTGGCCACGTCTAGACCGCTCGTTCTGGCCGGTGACTTCAACTGCATCATCGATGCGGCTGGACGATCCGGCAGTGCCAACCACAGACTGGACGGCACCTCCAAACTCCTGGTGGAGACGGTCAAAGATGCAAAGCTGCGCGACGCCTTCAGTGACCCTGCAGGCGGAGTCCAGCCACGGTTCACCTGGTCAGGACCGAACGGTTCAGCCCAGTCCCGGATAGACTTCCTCTTCACATCGAGGGCCATCACGGTCAGACACACCGACCTCGCGCCGGTGTTCTTCTCTGACCACTGCCTCCTTCAGGCCACCTGTCACCTACAGGAGGACCGGAAGGCGGGCAGAGGGACGTGGAAGTTAAATGTGGAGCTGTTGACCCCGGAGAACGTTGACGAGCTAAAGAGGGACTACGCATGTTGGAGAACTGTGAGGCCCCTCTTTGACTCCCCAACACTCTGGTGGGAGGCAACAAAGGAGAACATCAAGAAGTTCTTCGTCTCCAAAGGTGTTCAGAGAGCAAGACAGGGTAAGAGGGAATTGTGTCAACTCCAGACAGATTTGCAGCAACTGCTTCTTCTGCAGAGGAGAGGGGTGGATGTGAGGGAGGAACTGAGAGAGTTGAAGGGCCGGCAAGCTCGGCTCTTTACCTCTGAATCCTCCAAGATCATCTTCCGGTCCAGGGTCCGCCATGTTGAGCAGGATGAGACGTGCTCACGTTACTTCTTCCATAAGGTTCACAGGGGGAGCTCTGTGATCAAAAGCCTTAGGGAGGAGGACGGCTCGGTAACATCCTCGCAGTCTGACATGCTCAAGATCTGCAGATCCTTTTATAAGGATCTGTACGATGTAAAGACCACAGACAGCACCGCCTCCCAGAACTTCCTGTCCTCCATCACGGAAGTCTTGGACGACAGCAAGCGGGAGAGTCTGGACTAACCACTGACCCTGGAGGAGCTGACTGGCTCCATCCGTTCCTTTGACTCGAGTAAAACTCCCAGAGGCGATGGCTTACCGGCAGAGTTGTACTCGGCTCTGTGGGACTGGGTGGGCCCGGACCTGCTGGAAGTGTACAATGATATACTTCTAGCCGGCAGCATGTCAGACTCTATGAGGAAGGGCAGCATCACCCTAATCTACAAGCAGAAGGGAAAGATGAATGACTTAAGGAATTGGAGACCCATCACATTGTTGAATGTAGATTACAAGATCCTGTCTAAGGCCATCGCCAACCGGGCCAAGTCTGCTCTGGGACAGGTGATCCACCCGGACCAAACCTGTGCTGTACCTGGCAGGAAAATCTCAGACAGCCTGGTGCTGCTGAGAGATACCATTGCCTACGTGCAGGACAGACGGGTGGATGCCTGCCTGGTTAGCTTGGACCAGGAGAAGGCCTTCGACAGGATATCGCACACGTACATGAGGGACGTGCTCTCCAAAATGGGCTTTGGGGAGGGAATCAGGAAGTGGATACAACTGCTCTACACCGATATCTGTAGTGCAGTCCAAATTAATGGGTGGGAATCAGACAGCTTCCCCGTCAGGTCTGGAGTCAGGCAGGGTTGCCCTCTCTCCCCTGTCTTGTTCGTCTGTTGCATTGAGCCCTTTGCCGAATCCATCAGGAAGGATGCGAGCATAAGAGGAGTGACATTGCCAGGCAGTGGGGGCACTCAGGTCAAGGCCTCCCTGTACATGGACGATGTCGCCGTCTTCTGCTCGGATCCAGGGTCGGTCCGCAGACTGATCAGCGTCTGCGACCAGTTTGAGTTGGCCACGGGGGCCAGGGTAAACCACAGGAAGAGCGAGTCCATGCTCTTTGGCAACTGGCCTGACCGATCTTCCATCCCCTTCACCATCAAGCCTGACTTCCTGAAGGTGCTGGGGATCTGGTTCGGGAAGGCTGGGGCATGTAACAAAAATTGGCTGGAGTGGATAGCCAGGGTGGGGAAGAAGCTGGAGCTGTGGAAGCAGCGCTCCCTCTCCATCACGGGGAAAAACCTGGTCATCAGGTGTGAGGTGCTCTCGGGGCTGCTGTACTTGGCGCAAGTGTGGCCCGTCCCTCCCTCCTACGCCAAGGGGATCACCCGGGCCGTTTTCCGTTTCATCTGGGGGTCGGCGATGGACCGGGTGCGACGAGCCACAATGCACAAGTCGGCAGACAACGGGGGTAAAGACGTGCCCAACGTCGCCCTCATTCTGATGGCCACTTTCGTGTGTGGCTGCATCAGGCGGAGCATAGAGCCAAGGCACGTGGGCACCAAATGCCACTACCTGCTGAGGTTCTACCTGTCCCCGGTGTTGCGAAGGATGGGCCTGGCGCAGATGCCACGCAATGTGCCAGTCAGCTGGACATTGCCGAACCATCTGTCGTTTGTGGACAGGTTCTTCCGGACCAACACCTTTGACCACAAGTCCATCGGGCAGTGGTCAGCACGGAACGTCCTGCAGGCACTGCAGGGGAATGACTCCATGGATCCTGTGGCGTGGTTCCCAGAACAGACTGCCCAGCTTGTCTGGCAAAATGCCTCATCGCCAGAACTCACCAACAAGCACCAAGACCTGGCTTGGCTGGCGGTGAGGGGAGCCCTCCCAGTCAGATCCTTCCTGCACCGCCGGAGCCTCACTACCAGCGCACGCTGCCCTCGGGACGGCTGCTACGGAGAGGAGACGGTGGCCCACCTCTTCACAGAGTGTGGATTTGCCAAGAGAGTCTGGAGAGGTCTGCAGGGGTCCCTGTCACGATTCATTCCGAGCAGCTCCGTCACAGAGGACACTGTGCTCTACGGACTGTTCCCAGGGACGCATTCCGAGACTGACATCGAGTGCTGCTGGAAGGTCATCAACTCGGTGAAAGACGCTCTTTGGTCTGCCCGATCCTTGTTGACCTCCCAGCGGAGCGAGCTGTCCGTCAAGGAATGTTGCCGACTGGCCCGCTGCAGACTGCAGGAGTACGTGCTGAGGGATGCACTGAAGCTCGGTGCAGCCAACGCTAAGGCCCTGTGGGGGAGGACCACAGTCTAGGGTCCTTCCGCTGCTGGACATGGGGGGGCAGGGTGTGGTGGAGAGAGACGCCCCTCCAAATAAGGGATACTGGGTAAATGTCTAAATGTAAGTAAATGTCTAAGTGAATGTCTGTATCAAATGTAACCTCTGGAAATGTCGGATGGGCTTGTTTAAGAATATGTTTTGTGAATGATATTTATTATTTGAATAAAGTATTTTTTGATAAAAAATAAATAAATAAATAAATACTAGTTGCAGCTCTCCCACTCCCGCTGGCGTAATAAAGACTAATGTTTTACCACTTTATGGTATTGTTGTCTGTCTATTAGAATCGAACTTTAACATTGGCGTAGTCGGCAGGATCTCGATGGAACCATCACCAAAGACTGAGTAAGTGGCTGTGGTTTGACCGGGACCTTGAAGGGAGTAAAGTGCACTATCGGATCCGTTGAGTCTGAACTTCCGAGTAAAGTTCTTGGGAACACCGTGGTCCCTCGTCTGAGGTCGATCTGGTTTATATAGAAGACAACTTACGGTAAGAGAGATTACTATATTAATTGGATTGTTGATTTCATGTAAATTGAGTACAGCAGACTACGGGTCTGGTACGTTAAGAACATGAGTTATTAAATTGGATACGACAGACTACCTAACTGGCTTTGGGAAAGGCTCCACGAAGGCCAGAGTCTGTCACTATTGTGTATATATATAAATATATATATATTCGGAGGGCTAACGATGGGGCAAGCCCTGGATACAATTGATGGTGGTGCACCAGTGCAACATATGTGTTATATAGATCCGCGTAAACGGAGAGATTATAGACAATTGTCGGCATCATTGACAAAGAGGCTGGGAAACGAAGCCTGGCCCATTGGGGGAACGTGGAATGTAGAAACAATTAAAGAGGCAGAGCAATTGATATGGGAAAGAGAAGCGGCGAAGAAATGGAAAAAGAGAATGAAGGAATTCTCTTAAGGAAGAGGCACAAAAGAGGTGGGATGAATCACGCCATAAAAGTTGGATAGCTAATGCAAGTCGCAGAGGGATAGAGAGAGGTACGTACAGATGGGGGTGTCCTAAAGGGATGGGAAATGTTACAGGTAGAATGTGATTGGCTAGATGAACAAAAGAAACAATTAGCTAGGGAAAAGGGACCTAGCGGGCCGGCCAATAAACAATTGATTATGAGACCCCGGGGACTCATTGTCTGGCATGGCGACTCTGTTTATAGAGGGCGGGGATGAAGAACGAACCCGGGTGTGGTGTAGACCCCTACATCACTGCCGTACTGCAGCCTGCACCTCTAATTCTGTTGTTCCAACTGAACCGAGACTCCTTGTAAACAGAGCGGCCTTGCCAGACATGGGGGAAGTTAAGTTAATGCAGGGGGACGCCTCTGCCGCGCAGCGCCATCTATGGAAACGAGAGGGCTGTGCCATTGACTCCCTGACGGGGCTCTGGCTCACCCCTCTCAGACAAGCTTGTGTACCTGATGTGTTTTTGCCTGTTCTCTTAACCTATATACACTCCCTTACTCACGCAGATAAGGAGGGAATGGTAAGGATGGCAAAGGAAACTTGGTGGCACCCCAAAATTCGCCAAGAGGCCTTAAAACAAGCCTCAGAATGTGCAATTTGCAAAATAAATAACCCCGGCAAGGCGGTAAAATGCCCAAAAGGGGTTACACCAATGCCACGCCGACCCTTTGAGTGTATACAGGTTGATTTTATTGAGTTACCACGGGCACAGTGTTATAAATATTGTTTAGTAGTTATAGATTTGTTCAGTCGGTGGATTGAAGCCTTGCCAACTACTAATGCCACGGCTGAAACCACAGTAAAGCTTTTGTTGAAAGAAATTGTACCTCACTTTGGGTTGCCCACTGTTATTAGTTCGGACAATAGACAATAGAAAATAGGTGCAGGAGAAGGCCATTCGGCCCTTCAAGCCAGCACCGCCATTCAATGCGATCATGGCTGATCATTCTCAATCAGTACCCCGTTCCTGCCTTCTCCCCATACCCCCTGACTCCGCTATCCTTAAGAGCTCTATCTAGCTCTCTCTTGAATGTATTCAGAGAATTGGCCTCCACTGCCTTCTGAGGCAGAGAATTCCACAGATTCACAACTCTCTGACTAAAAAAGTTTTTCCTCATCTCTGTTCTAAATGGCCTACCCCTTATTCTTAAACTGTGGCCCCTGGTTCTGGACTCCCCCAACATTGGGAACATGTTTCCTGCCTCTAACGTGTCCAACCCCTTAATAATTTTATACGTTTCGATAAGATCCCCTCTCATCCTTCTAAATTCCAGTGGGGGAATGGGCCCCATTTTATTGCTAAAATTAACAAAGAATTGTGCCGACATTTTAACATTAGGCAACAATTCCACTGTGTCCACCATCCGCAGGCTGCGGGAGTGGTTGAAAGAGCAAACGGGACCCTCAAAACAAAGCTAGCCAAACTTGCAGAAGAAACTGGGCAAAGCTGGATCAAGGTTTTACCCCGGGCCCTCTTTGAAATGAGGGTCACCCCACCCGAGGCTACCAAATGGACCCCTGCTGAAGTAGTATACGGCCGTCCCCTACGCACCCCATGGGGGGCGGAAAAAAAAGCGTGGAGGTTAATTTAGATTTACATGCTCTCAGTGATGAACTGATTACATACACACAGCATCTAACCAATGCCTTGTCAGTGTTGCATTCACAGGTACGAGAAGCACAGAAACCATTGCCGATGGAGTGTGAAAACGAGTCCACACAGCCAGGGGATTATGTGCTCATAAGAAACTGGGACCGGAAAAAACTCGGACCACAGTGGAAGGGGCCACACCAAGTACTTCTGACCACCCCCACTGCGGTCAAGGTCGAGGATCATCCACGCTGGATACACCTGACTGATTGCAAACGCATTGGACACTTTAAAGATAAAAATTGGACTGGTAATCCTTCTTGGCGTCCTGGGGCTGGCCTGGGCGGGCTGGACCAGAGGAAATAATGTTTTTCTGTCCATGAGTTATGATTTTGCCCTCCACAGCAATACAAGTGCATGCTGGGTATGTACTCAAGTCCCCCATACCAGTGGAGGAGGGATACCGCTCTTTCCCATACCCTTTAATATAACTGAGGTCCTGGCTGTATACTGCTTTCATAATGACATCCGAGGCAGCGGCTGCTTAAGGACAAGCCAATACCATAAAGGTCCCAATAATACAAGAGTATACATCCCTGGACCAGTAGAGGGGAATAACTCTATCTTTGCCGGATGGTATATACCCCCATTTGGACCAGGCTGGATGGTGAATGAGACTAGAGTATGGAAAATACCACGGCTCAAATTGGGCATTCACCCCAACCAAACTGTCAATGCCACTTGCCATTGTCACACAGAGGGTAGCGGAGTGTTTCTGGGAAACAGCACTTGCACCACGACCTGGCACATAGGGCCATCTCAGCCATTGAATGGTACTTATTATGTATGTGGATCGTGGGCATACCCTTGGTTACCTGGGATGCCACCTAGAGATGATCAGAGATGGGAGAGGTTGAAGGGCCCCATTCATTGGAGGGGGTGCTGCTATCTGACGTATATAGTCCCGCATATGAGAACCATGCAACATCTGGCTGACATATATACCCCCCGAGGTCCAAACGGGGTATCTCGGAATCTGAACGATTCTGGATGATAGCTTTCCCCTTGTACGGTACAGCCCGTCTTTCACGCGAACTGATTAACATGGCCTCAGTCATGGAAAGATTGGCAAATGCCACGGCTGAGGTGTTCACAGACACTCAGAAAGCCCCCACCTCTCTGACAGCCGAAGTGGTGGCACTCTGTACTGTGGACTGCACAACCGTATGGCATTAGATTTTATTCTGGCTGAAAAGTGTGGGACAATGTGCTTTAGTGGGAAGAGAATGTTGCACTTATATTCCCGACGAATCATCCAACATCACCAACCTGGCTGCTCACATATCGCAAGAAGTAACTAAGATCAAGCAGGTTGGGGAAGAAATGACCCATTACCATGACGAGACTGGCCCCAGGGTCGTATGGCCATTCAGCATTTTCGGAAACCTCTGGGGAACTGTCGTACACTATGGCTTGATTGTGCTGCTGATAGTTGCATCATTGTACATGGTTAAATGTATCTGATTATTCTGTGCCTCGCGGAGAATATAAGTTATCATGTTATGATAAAAGGAGGGAATGTAAAGGAGAAAAGGGGATTTAAGGGTTAAGGTGTATGTGACCAAATGCTACATGAAGATGAACTGTCACTAAATTAAAATGCATACCTCAGATGCCGGCAAGTCTACCTCTGTGTAGATGCTGGCTTGAGATTGCAGAAGGGGTGTTGTAATCTTACAAAGGACAGGATACGGATACAGAAGAGCACGAGTAGACTTGAGCCTCTTAAACAATTACCACAAGGTTGAGCCCCAGGAAGATGTGTTTATGTTAATATACTCAATTGTTAACCTCGGGCAATGGCCAGTGATAGTGGGTGATGATTCATTGAACTCCTATCCTCTTGCAAGACCACCTGTGTGGGGTGTCTGGTTCTGTTATCACTTCTAAAAACCCATTGTATTTGGTGCATAAAAAGGTTGCTGAAACACTCTGTAAGGGAGTGGGGTCTTCGAGTGGCTGCTAGTATGCGAGCATACTAGTTGCAGCTCTCCCACTCCCACTGGCGTAATAAAGACTCTAATGTTTTACCACTTTATGGTATTGTTGTCTGTCTATTAGAATCAAACTTTAACAAGGGAGGAGAGGTGGAGAAGTAACATTGTGTGATGTATGCGGGTTCCACTTATCTCAGTCTTTGTATCACTGGCCTTCCTTCAGTCATCACCCCCCTCCCCCCAACATCCATCAACCAATCACTTGCCTGACTTAGTCCTGCCCCAATCCTCATCCAGCCGCCTCCCTCCAATCACAATCAGAGTGAAGAAGGGTCCCGACCCGAAACGCCACCTGTCCCCAGAGATGCTGCCTGACCCGCTGAGTTACTCCAGCACTGTGTGAAACGCCACCTGTCCCCAGAGATGCTGCCTGACACGCTGAGTTACTCCAGCACTCTGTGAAACGCCACCTGTCCCCAGAGATGCTGCCTGACCCGCTGAGTTACTCCAGCACTGTGCTTGAGGTGAGGGAGGAGAGGTGGAGAAGTAACATTGTGTGGTGTATGCGGACATACCTAGAGCTGGCATTTCCCATTCTCTGTCTCTCCTTGTCTCGCCTGTGTGATGATCCAGTGGTCCCAGCACGGCCCTGGGGGGAGAGGTCTGGGCACACGGGCTGCTCCTTGTCTGCACTTGTGTGTGATCTGCTGGAGGAAAGCAGAGAGGTTGAAACATAGAAACATGGAAAATAGGTGCAGGAGTAGGCCATTCGGCCATTCGAGCCTGCACCGCCATTCAATATGATCATGGCTGATCATCCAGCTCAGTAGCCTGTACCTGCCTTCTCTCCATACCCCCTGATCCCTTTAGCAAAAAGGGCCACATCTAACTCCCTCTTAAATATAGCCAATGAACTGGCCTCAACTACCTTCTGTGGCAGAGAATTCCACAGACTCACCACTCTCTGTGTGAAGAAATGTTTTCTCATCTCGGACCTAAAAGACTTCCCCCTTATCCTTAAGCTGTGACCCCTGGTTCTGGACTCCCCCAACATCGGGAACAATCTTCCCGCATCTAGCCTCTCCAACCCCTTATGAATTTTATGTTTCTTTTTTTAAATTATTTTTTTTTAAATATTTTTATTTTTGAAAAGCATATGTACAAATAGAAATAAAAGACAAATTTGTTACAAAGTTCTTACATAGCTTCAATTTTTAAATTTTTATAGAGAAAATAAAAAATAAAGAAGAAAGAAAAAAAAACTAAACTATTGGGAAGAGAGAATAAGAAAATTTAAAAAAAGGTATAACTATAAAAATTAAAGGGGGTAGATCCGGGAGACAATAACCACATCCAACCCTAAACTCAAGTTTCAACTTTTAATTTTAAATTTTTATTTTAGTCCTGTGCCAAACCCATTTACTTTTCTAAAAATTCAATAAATGGAGACCATATTTTAAAAAATAACTCAGGTTTGTCAATTAAGGCAAATCTTATTTTTTCCAAATGCAGGGTCTCTTATTTCCATAGTCCACATTTTAATTGTGGGGGTTATTGTTTTTTTCCAAAATTTAAGTATTAATTTTTTCGCAGTTATTAAACTGTAATCAAGAAAATGTACCTGACTTGTTGTAAAGTTTGTAGTATGTTCTGATAATCCTAATATAATTAATTTTGGATCCATATCCAATTGCTTGTTGATAACTTTAGAAACTATTTTAAAAATCTCCAACCAGAAATTTTGCATTTTTATGTAAGTTACGAAAATATGTTAAATTAGCTTCTTGAAATTGACATTTATCACAAATAGGAGAGATACTAGGAAAAATCCTATTTAATTTCGTCTTCGAATAATGTAATCAATGTATTATTTTAAATTGTATTAAGGAATGTCTAGTATTTAATGAACATTGGTGTATATGTTGTAAACTTTCATCCCATATATCTTGCATTATGAGTTGATTCAATTCGTCCTCCCATGCTCGTCTATAAGATTCTGATGACGGAATGTCAGTATCTAGGAGAGTATTATAAATAAAGGATATTAATTTATTTGAATTATAATGTCGATTCAGGCATACATCAAGAGTTTCTGGACCTCTAAACTTATATTCTTGCATGTGTAATTTTACATAATCTCTAAGTTGTAAATATCTAAAATAATTATTAACATGTAATCCGTACTTCTGCTGTAAATCCTGAAAAGAAAGAAAAGTTCCCTTATGATAAAGATCTCCCACCCTTTTAATTCCATAACTTTTCCATTGAGCAAATCCTCTATCTAAGACAGACATAATTTCACTTTTGTACCAGTTAATTCTATA